>NC_081417.1:119634174-119761674 GCF_949786415.1 Peromyscus eremicus | reverse complement strand
AAAGAGATAATGATTCTTACCCTTAGTGTGGTAGTGAGAGTCTAGGCAGTGAGTAATGTTAGTGGGACATGTCTAACACACAGAAAGTACTCAGTGTAGGCGAGGACATATCTCACTCTTTCCGTGTGTGTGTGTGTGTGTGTGTGTGTGTGTGTGTGTGTGTGTGTGTCACACGCGTGTGCACACAACCCAAATTAGGTTAGGAACAGGAAAGTTTTCTGTAGGTAGGAAGTTGAGGCAATAACTGAAGCAGAGACCAGAAAAACACAAAGACTAAACAAGTGAGATGTGTGCCTTATTATGGAGGGCTCCTAAGAGTTAAAGTTAAAATGGTTCTGCATAAATAAAAGCTACAAGATGATCACATTTGGTTCATATCAAAATCACTCAGATCCAAAGATGCATTCCTGACGACTGACATTCATTTGAGTTGGATGCTAATCCAATTTATAAAAATTAATCCAAACACGACAAGAAGCTGATCTCATGTATCTTTCCAGAACATTCTACTCCCAGTTGATTTCCTAAGAAGGAAGTTGGTATCATGGACTCTCTGAAACTGAACTAATTTTGCTCACGTCCTTTCATGCATTCATTCGCTCCTAAAACCCAGCACTGGAAGGGCCCTCAGCAAACTTCCTTTTTCCTTCCCATCAAGAAGTCACCATGTTCTATCTGTTCTAGCTTTTTGCTATTTGTTAAGTATTTCTGTTCTAGGTTGCATTCTATTACTGTGGTAAACATCATAATCAAAGGCAGAGAAGGGAGGAAAAGGCTCCTTTGACTTACACCTTCACACCACAGTCTATCTAAGGGAAGTTGAGGCAATAACTGAAGCATAGACCATGGAGGGGTGTTGCTTACTGGCTTGCTCTCCATGGCTTGCTCTGTCTTTCTTTTACAACCCAGGACCACCAGCCCAGGGATGGCACCATTTGCAGAGGGTTAGGTCTTCCCATATCAATCATTAGTCAAGAAAATATCCTACAGAGTTGCCTACAGGCAATCTGAGGGAGGCATCTTCTCCACTGAGGGTTCTCCTCCCAGACAACTCTAGCTTGTGTCAACTTCAAAAAAATAAAAATAAAACACCATGATACTGTCTCTTCATCACAGCTTTTGCTCCCATTGAACCTTGATCATTACACCTTAGAATGTTGTCCTCATGTCCCAAATCTTCAGGACTTTATGCTCTCTAGCACATTCAAAATCTGTAGACTGTAGACATCTGTGCGATCCAGCACTCAATGGTGTAACCTTCCAGTGGTTCATCACATAAGGGAATGCAAAACGCCTAACTAGGCTGCTGGCACTCGAAGTGTGTTTTGCCCTCTTTCTTTCTCCAGGCATTCTGCTTCTGTAACTGCCTTTCCTTTATGGAAAGCACTTATATGCCTGGCATTCCTGAGAGCCCCTATTTGCCCTTGAAGACTGACATAAATATAATCTCCCCCCAAGGCATGGCTTTCCCACATCTGTACTCTCTCTATTTACACCCTTCTAGAAATATCTATTTGCATGTCTGTTTTCATCACTATGTTTTAAGTCCCAGCAAGCTAGAGTTGCATCATATCACCTTGGATTCCCATGGTCTCTGAGTGTATATGCATACATTCATAGTCTGGAGTAGTCACAGTGTATCTACTACAGGTGAAGCTCAAAGACCTGAGAACTGAGAGGTTCCACAGCGAGACAGGTGACAGTGCATAGGATACTTTTACTGGAGTGTGGTGATATTGTGTTCTCCAATATATCGTATACCTTAATAAACTTATCTGGGGTCAGAGAACAGAACAGCCACTCGATATGGAGGCCAGAAAATGGTGGCACACATGCCTTCAATTCTAGCATTCCAGAGGCAGAGATCCATGTGGATCTTTGTGAGTTCAAAGCCACACTGGAAACAGCCAGGCATGGTAACAAGAGCCTTTAATCCCAGGAAGTGATGGCAGGAAGCAGAAAGGTATTTAAGGCATGAGGACCAGGAACTAGAGCTGGTTAAGCTTTTAGGCTTCTAGCAGCAGTTCAGCCGAGACCCATTCAGATGAGGACACAGAGGCTTCCAGTTTGAGGAAACAGGATCAGCTGAGAAATTGGAAAGGTGAGGTAGTTGTGGCTTGTTCTGCTTCTCTGATCTTCCAACGTTCACTCCAATACCTGGCTCCCGGGTTTGTTTTTATTAATATAACCTTCTTTTTTTTTTTCTTTTTTTTGGTTTTTCGAGACAGGGTTTCTCTGTGTAGCTTTGCGCCTTTCCTGGAACTCACTTGGTAGGCCAGGCCGGCCTCGAACTCACAGAGATCCGCCTGGCTCTGCCTCCCGAGTGCTGGGATTAAAGGCGTGCGCCACCACCGCCCGGCGTTAATATAACCTTCTAACAATTCGTGTTACACTGGAGTCCTAAGAAGAGGTCCCCACTGACATGGGTGGGCAGGAAAGGGAGCTTCCACAGTAGGTACAAATTCCCTGTAAATTTGAAGAAAGTTTAAACCCAGAATTTCAGGGTTGTAGTTTGAGGTGGTAGACAGAGCATCCCAAATTCCAGTATGGATCCTAAAACAGACTACATGAATCTTGGAAGTTTTTATTTTTTCAGGAAAGAGAGTTGTCTCCAAACGCTAGAGACTTATAGATTCCTGAAGAGTGAAAAGCTAATGATATTGCTGAGGAAAGTATGAGAAAATTAAGTTAAATTAAATGGAGAATACAGTTAGAAAATTCACTATTGCCCCAATGGGAGCCTTAACTATAGATAGATGGATAGATGATAGATAGATAGATAGATAGATAGATAGATAGATAGATAGATAGATAGATAGATGATAGATAGATAATAGATAGATAGATAGATAGATAGATAGATAGATAGATAGATAGATAGGTAGATAGATAGATACAGATACATGCAGAAGTTTATGGACACCACAGGGATGTAGATACAGTTGAAAGGAAAAAAAAGGAAGGACTATCCTAAGCAGAGGTGCTGTCGTGTAGGTTGGAGGAGCCATTTCAGGGTGACTCATTTCAGTTACAAGCAAACAAAGCAAGAGTTCCAGCCATACTCTGGCAAAGTTTCAAGGACACAGTCCTGAAAGTGCCCTAGGGATATGGTAATGCAGGGACCTACACAGGTAAAACTCAGGCAGGGCTGGGACCTTGGCTCCCAGCGACAGTAGAAGGAAGGTCTCCTGAGCGGTGTTGAGTCTAAAATTCAATGAGCAGTGTAAAGCTAAAAAATTCTGGAACTCAAGGAAAAGAAAAGAGCGGAAGAAAACTATCTAACAGGCATAATAATGATGCCCTCCTACAGTGCCCCACTGAAAGTGTCACATCCTAATTTCAGAACACTGTATTTACCTCACATGATAGTGGAGAGTTTGTACATGGAGGCCCTTGAATGGAACACTGTCGGGAGCAGAGAAAGCCCTCGGTGAATTAAGTCCTTAGTCAGTGTGTGTTGTTGACAGGAACCGGCCATATTATGAACCCCAAAGCCTCAGGTCCATAGAAGAATGGCAAAACTTTTCCCCTGGAGTAAGCTCAGCGGCATGGCCAAGTCTTCCTCTGGCCCAAATGTGTTTGTCGACAGCGTGTGCAGAAAGTATCCACCAGAGCTTTCTACCCATGGATATTTATGGCCTAAAGACTACCCCCCTGCAGAGACGGCTCCTACCAAGATTAGCTAAACCTGGCTCCTTGATCCAGCTGTATACCACAGACGCTGCCTCCTGGTTTAGCTGTTTGCAATAACCCTGTGTCTCTGTTCAGTTCTGTCTAGTTTATATAATAAACATGCTAAGGTTCTGGGATGCTGCAGGTTCTTCAACAGAGAGCCCAGAACATCCCATCCCATCCCAACTTTCTGTCTGTGCGTCTGTCTTTTTCTTCATTCCCTCAGCACACCAGTCATATCCGTCCTGGGAGACAATGCTGGACATGGCAGATCACTAAGAATGAGAAACTTTAATATTAATGTAAATTGCTTGATTTAGACCTTCTATATTGCATACACATTTCAAAGTGTGCTATGCACCACACATATATACAAATTTGATTAATAATTAAAAATATAAATTTTTCTTTAAAAAGTTGGCCAGTTTTCCCTCTGTGGTTAGAGTGAATAGAGTGATATAATAATGAATTTGAAGGTAGAGGAGTGAGACCATTAACCAAGGGCTGTGAACAATCTCCAGAAGCCGGAAGATACAGCAGAGACTTGCCTCAGAGTGCTGGGAAAGGAGCCAGCCCTGATGCTGTCCCGACTTTAGCTTGTGTGGGACATCTTACCTCCAGAATTGTAAGATAAGAAATCTGTGTTGTCCCAAGCTACTAATTCAGTGGTGATATGTTACAGCAACAACAAGAGACTAGACAGTGAAGTCTGATACTCCTCTTCTGAAAACAATTACTCAAGGCTACGGACTAGAAAAATGAAGGCAGATGCTAGGAAAGAGAAACATCTATGATACATGACAAGTCATCCAGAAACAAAATGTGAGCGCAGGTTGGCTGCCATGCAAAGCATCCAGCAGGAACCCTGCTAAGATTAGAATAGAAAACTTTGAAAAACCAATGAAAATGTCTTAGAGGACAAAGTAATTCCTATTGCAGAATTTCCAGGATTAAGAAGTTTGGTAACCTCGAATATTTGCTGAAGAAACAGCTCAGTGTATTTTTAAGAGGTTAACCATTAAGAACTTGGAGAGAAATTAGAAGACAGACAGATAGATAGATAGATAGATAGATAGATAGATAGATAGATAGATAGATGATAGATAGATGCATATATATAATATGTATTAAAAAATACATATTTTAAGCAGTTGATAATGAACGAACGAGAAAGAAGAACCTATTGGCTGCTGATAGAAGGACTATTTCCTTTTATGACCCATACTTGAAGTCACCACTTCGCCCCACGTTCAATCACAAGCCTCGTATCTACAGGAAATATTGCTACCCAATTAAAATATCTTAGAAATCCTCTTATGAGTGTTTGACCATCTTCTGACCTAACCTACAGACAGTACAGTTACTATTTATTTACAATTAGGGGCAGAATGTAACTGGTATCAACACTGACAATAGGATACAGATGTTGACCATCAGGAAAGAAGAGAGGACCAAAGGAAGAAAATATAGTTCAATGGCGTCTTCTGAGAGGACGAGTCTGTCTAAACAAGTAACAGAGTGGAAATTTAAATATGAATATTTTTAATTCAGCAAATATTAACTAGATGACTATACTTGGCATCCTTCCAGGTGTTGGGAATATAAAATTAGGCACAGCCCTTTTTATCCCAGAATCTTAACATCCTAATGTTAACATGCAACACTACAAGGAACCAAGCATTTTCCTTACCTAGTAAGTTAGGTAGTGACCAGTGCTACATAGCAGAGATCAGAAAATTGTTGCTGTGGAGAGCACACAGAGAGAACATGTTTTAGATTTTGCAGGTCATAGGCTTCTGTCTTGATATTTAATTGCGCCATTATAATAGGAATGCAGGAATAAGGAACACATAAATGAGTGCATGTGACTATTTGAATAAAACTTTATTTACAAATACAGGTGGTTAGCCCAAACTGACCTGAACGAAAAGAGTTACTACTTTAAAATAGGGGAAGAGAGAAGGCCTCAGAAGAAACCAACATCGGCAGGTTGCTGAGGAAGAAGAAGTGAGCCTTAGATCTTGGAGAAAAGTGCACAGGCAAGAAAAACAAGGAGAGCATGCAAAAAAGGATTGTGGGGCTGGAGCAGGAAGCCAGAGGAGCAGAGGAATAACGGGCAGTCCCAGGGCAAGGTGGGCATGTGGGTTTGGAGAGACAATGGTTCTCTACCCAGTAGAGTCAGAAGCCCCAAGGCCAGTTTCACACTCCAGCAAGATCCCAAAGTAGATCCTCTGCAGACTAAAGTTTGAAACCAGTATGGAGCCCCCTGGGCATCTGAAGCCCCTTGACCTTCTGTCTGGGGCCGGTCGAAAGCTGATTTGATGGAATGACCGGCTGACTTGGAGCACTATTTTGTGACTTCTTTGCAGGAGGGCAAGGAGAGGGCATGGAGACAAGGTGGAGGCCTCCAGTAATCCACTTGAAGGGAATGTGGATTTGGAGGGAAGCAAGTTGGCAAGCGCTGGTCAACATCTGGATGTAGTCTGAAGGAGAGCCAGCAGGAGTTTCCTTCCATTTGGATGTGATGCAGAGGGAGACAGAGGACTGGAGAATTATGGTTTGAGACCTGATCAAGGTCGAAGCTTGCTGAGTGGAGAAGTCTGTGGAGGAACAGACAGAGACGACCAAGGGGAATGGAGCTCAGGACCATGATGTCAGTGTGGAGTACTCTACACATCTGAGAAGTCTGTAGGACACCAAGTGGAGATATTAAACAGATGTTGAGGACATGGGTCAAGAGTTTAGGAGGGAAGGCCGGGCGGTGGTGGCGCACGCCTTTAATCCCAGCACTCGGGAGGCAGAGCCAGGCGGATCTCTGTGAGTTCGAGGCCAGCCTGGTCTCCAAAGTGAGTTCCAGGAAAGGCGCAAAGCTACACAGAGAAACCCTGTCTCAAAAAAAAAAAAAAAAAAAAAAAAAACCAAAAAAAGAAAAAAGAAAAAAAAAAGAGTTTAGGAGGGAGAATGAGCTGTTAAAAATATAAAGAGTGCCACTGAGATGGCTCAGCAGTGAGAACAATTATTGTTCTTGTAGAGGACCCAGGTTGGGTTACCAGCTCCTACATGGTGCTTACAACCATTTCTAATTCTATTTCTACAGGATCCAATGCGCTCTTCATGCCTCTATGACACCAGGCATGCACATGGTACACATATATACATGTGGGCAAAACACTCTTACACATAAAGTAAAATAAATCAATCTGGGGCTGGATAGATGGCTTGGAGTTAAGAGCACTTGTAGCTCTTCCAGACAGCTGGGGCTCCATTCCCAGCACCCACATGGTAGCTACAACCATCTGTAACTCCAGTCCTAGAGAATACCAATCCTCTCTGGCTTCCTCAAGCACTAGGCATATATACTTGTAGTAAAGGTCCAAACATCCAAATACATAAAAATAAATAAATCTGAAAAAAAAAAACTAAAAAGAATAATAAATTACATGAACCATGCAGACAGTAAAGAGATTATAGAAGGCAATTATCCCAAATTTTCATTACAAAAAATTGTCTGAGAGATTAAATAATCCATATAAACTAGACCTATGATAGTAACCTACTAAAATGAAAAAGTCAAAAACACAATTATACAAAAAGCCAGTCGCGAAAGTCCAGATATTTTATGGTTCCCCTTTCATGCAGTGTCTTGAACAATCACATTCCCAGAAATAGAAACTGTAGTGTTGGTGGCAGGGTAGGAGAGTGTACCGGTTCTAGAGGTGGAAGATGCTGGCCTCCTGGAAGTGCCAACATCCTGAATGCCGCTGAACAGCATGGCTAAAAGTAGCTAGAAGAGGAAAGTTTAGGTTATGTGTGTATTGCCACAAGAAAGGGGTGTGAATGTGTGTGTGTGTGTGTGTGTGTGTGTGTGTGCACATGCGCACGCACATGAGAACCACCGTGTATGTGTGGAGGCTACAACTTTTGGTAGTCCCACCTTTCACCTAGTTGAGGCAAGAACTCTCTTCTTGTACGTCTCCCTGTTGCTGTGTGGCTTACTCCAGGCTGGCTGGCTCTTGAGCTGGGATGCGTTCTACTGGCTCTGCCTCCATCTTGGTGTAGCACTGCCGGCACTACAGATGCTAACCACATCTGAATTTTTACAGAGCTGCAGGACTGAAGTCAGGTTATCAGGCTTGCACAGCCAGCATTGTTACCCAATAACTCATCTCTCCAACCCACAAGAAAGTTTCTTTAAAAGGTCTTCAAGCTCACAGAGTAAACATTACACACACATAAATAAGTTGTCCTTATGGGACTAGGAATGAGGAAGGAGGGTGAAGTAAGACACATTTTTTATTTTATGTTTTTTTCTATATTGTTTGCATTCTTTAATCATATGCACACATTATTTTCCTGTTTAAAAATAAAATGTTTTTGAAAGAATAAGTATGGAAAGAGAGAATTTCAGTCCATGTTTCTGCTTGACTTGTGCTCAAATTCTCAAAACACTATTTTATAGAAACTGATTTCCAAGAAGCCTTCAAAGCTCTCTTTTATTATTATTACTAGAAGCCATTCCCTTGGAATCAGACACTTGTGTTTTTCCGATGGAGCTTGAAGTCAAAGCCTGGAGGGTGGGTGCATTTGGAAGGCCTCTCAGCACAGCCCTGGGCTTTGAACACCATGCCTTCCAGCCCTCTCCATGCATCCTCGTCCAACTGGCCTCCCATCCAACATACCCGTCAGACAGCAGGGATTTATGGAAATGCTCGTGGGGGTGCCCAGAGCCTGTTGGAGGATGCCCATTAAGTGAAGCAGACCCACCCACAAAGCAGACCTCATGAAAATCCCAGACTGCAGCTGTTCATTGCCTGGACGCCAACCAAAATGCTAAAAAGATGCCAATACGAAGACCTTCACGTCTTACAGAATTCATCAGAAATTTCAGGTTCCGGGCAGGTATTCTAGCTCAGTAGAATTGAAAGGGACCTCAGAAATTATCCTCTTTTATATTGCAGAAAGTAAGGCCCATATACACACAACCACAGAGGGAGCCCAGCAGGGAAACAGTTGTGGCTATAAGGAAGCATGGCAAGTTCTAGATTTGAGTCTGACGGCCTCTTCCAGAATGGGAGGCTCTGGCCTTTGGGGGATGGGGAGCCTGAGGAAGGAGGTAGCAAAGAAAGCGGAAAAAAGTAAAGCAGAGAGCTCTCATAGCTTTAGTTACATTGGCAGATACAATGCAGCACACTGAGCAAGAAGCCAGGTTTTAGCTGAATCTTTCATGTTCACCATGAAGTCATCCCGGCTCTTTGTTGATGGACTGTTTGCATGCTCTGTGCCAGACCTGACTGTAAGTGCTGTGGATGGAGAACCGGAGCAGACAGGCTCTGTCCTTGAAAGACTCACAGTCCAAGAGAGCAGATGGTAGCCAAGCTGCTGACAGACACACAAGTCAGCCTCAGCATGAGATGGAGCTTTTCTGATCATTGGGATCCTCACCGCAGGCTCGCTGAGTTAGATTCGCTGGGAAGGTCCTGGTAATCTGCATTTTCACAAAAGCCCAAAGTGCATCTTATGAGCAGTCAGCCTCGTTTGTAGAACAACTCAGAGTTTCACTCTAGTTCTGGCTCAAGCCAGTGGTATCGTCTGCCCCACAAAAGGACTTATGGGGCATTCACCTTGCCCTGTTCCCTGATTCCTTGAGATAATACACTACTCTCCCATGAGGCCTTGGGGTCACTCTGATGTTGTGCAGGTCCTGTGCTGTAGAACACCAGGCAGGGAGCTGATTGCTATAGCCTGGTGTCCATGCTATAGCAATTTCTCCTCCCAGAGGAAAAGGCCCCATTATTGCTTTGTCTAAACACTCTTTTTTTTATTTTCTTTTATTTATTTTTATTTTAATTTTTTTCATTTTACATACCAACCACAGTTCTCCCCCCCCCTCCTTGAGCTCCTCCATCCCACCTCCCCGCCCCCACTCTCCATCCACTCCTCAGAGAGGATAAGGCCTCCCTCCCATAAGGAGTCAACAAAGTCTGGCACATCAAGTTGAGGCAGCACCTTCCCCTCTGCATCAAGACTCAGAAAGGTATCCCACCACAGGGAATAGGCTCCAAAAAGCCAGTCCATGCACCAGCGATAAATCCTGGTCCCATTGCCAGGGACCCCACAAACAGTCCAAGCCACACAACTGTCACCCACGTTCAGAGGGCCTATTTTAGTCCCCTGTAGGTTCTCCAGCCATCAGTCCAGAGTCCGTGAGCTCCCACTAGCTCGGGTCAGCTGTCTCTATGGGTTTCCCCATCATGATCTTGACCCCCCTGCTCATATAATTCCTCCTCCCTCTCTTCAACTGGACTCCAGGTGCTCAGCCCAGGGCCTAGTTGTAGATCTCTGCAACTGCTTCCGTCAGGCTCCATAATGACAATTAGGGTAGTCACCAATCTGATTACAAGGGAAGGCCCATTCAGGCACCCTCTCCACTATTGCTAGGAGTCTTAGGTGGAGTCATCCTTGTGGATTTCTGAGAATTTCCCTAGTACAGGGTTTCTCCCTAACTCCACGATGACTCCCTCTATAAAGATATCTCTTTCATTGTTCTCCCTCTCCATCCCTATTCGACCATCCTGTTCCCTCTTGTTCTCATCCCCATCCCCTCCCGTCTTCCCCCCTCCCAGTTTACCCATGAGATCTTATCTATTTCCGCCTCCCAGGGTGATTCATGAGTGTCCCTCTTAAGGTCCTCCTTGTTAGCTATCTTCTCTGGGGTTGTGGATTGTAGCCTGGTTATCCTTTGCTTTATATCTAATATCCACTTATGAGTGAGTACATACCATGTTTGTCTTTCTAGGTCTGGGTTACCTCACTCAGAATAATTTTTTTCTGGTTCCATGCATTTGTCTGCAAATTTCATCATTTCACTGTTTTTTTTTGTTTTGTTTTGTTTTGTTTTTGTTTGTTTGTTTGGCTTGCTTTGGTTTTGGGTTTGGTTTTGTTCAAACACTCTTTAGCCTTAATTCTCTTGAGCTATGTCATCCCAGAGGGAGTACTATTTTTTTTTCTACATTATACAAAGTTCCTATATAGACTATCAGGTCCCAGAGGGCCCCCCTTAACACAGGTGCTTGATGATACTGGGACCTGTTGGCTACTGCCACAACACCTTGCCACTTTAGGCACCTGTCCTCGTTAGGGTAACTATTGCTGTGATGAAGCACCATGACCAAAAGCAGCTTGGGGAAGAAAGGGTTTATTGAGCTTATGCTTCCTTATCACTGTTCGTCATCAAAGGAAGTCGGGACAGAAACTCAAGCAGGACAGGATCCTAGAGGCAGGAGCTAATGAAGAGGTCATGGAGGAATGCTGCTTCCTGGCTTGCTCATCATGACTTGCTCAGCCTACTTTCTTCTAGAACCCAGGACCAGCAGCCCAGGAATGGCCCCACCTACCATGGACTTGGCCCTCCCTCATTAATCACTAATTAAGAAAAGGCCTTACAGGCTTGCCTACAGCCTGATCTTATGGAGGCATTTTCTTAATTGAGACTCCCTCCTCTCAGACGATGTTAGCTTATGTCAAGTTGACATAAAACTAACCAGCACAGCTCCTCACATCTGTTCAGTGCCCATACCAGGCTGGTGTGTACCTCTTTCCTGGCCAGAGTCCTTGCCCGTCTCTGAAGTCTTGTAATAAAAGATGAGCTTTCCCAAGTATTATTGGTCCCATGCCTAGTACAAGAGGCCACATATCTTGAGATTAAAGCCATGAGCTGGGATCAGATCTGAATTCAATTTCTAATTTTACTCTTCTTTGTGACTTGAACAAATTAATTGTTTTCTGGGTACTATATATTTAAAAGTTTCTTGTGCACATTTTTCATAGGGTTGAGCAAAAAAATACGTATAAACGTTTGTGGCACAGAGTCTAGGCCGTACAGAGCCCCTGTTTCCTGCACGAGACTTCATTCGACATTAGCTGCACCTCACTACTCTTAGACAGCGATCATCAACATCCATTTGACAAACAGAGAGAGTGTTCGGAGTGAGATGGAAGAAGTTAATACAGGAGCTGGGGTCCAAACCCGGCTACAACTGTCTAATTCACCTTCTTTCTACTTCAGCCTTTTCATCCAGCCCTTAACCCTTCCCAGAGTTCCAGCCTCAATATGTAGAAAGGATAAGATTTCACCCTCCATTTCCAAAAGCACCTGGGTCAAGCCTCGCCTCACAGTCAGAATAGCCATTGGGCTTCTGATCTCAGTGCCAACTGAAATCTGTTTGTAATTACTGCCCAGAAGGTTGTGTTATGAAGGACTGTAAGGTCAAGTCAGGGTTCACAGAGCATCTTGATTGATTAATGGCATCAGCCATGGGAAAAGGATCCAGGAACGATGGCAGGTCCTAGAGAGCACAACCCACCTTCTTTAGGATTTTGAAGTCTTCTCAAAGCCAAGCACACTTGATAAAAGGGGAGATCCAGGGGAGTTAAATAAAGCTGTTAAGGACCATTAGCACCTTATTAAGACCTTTTCCCAGATGTAGTCTGAAACAGCCAAAGAATACAGAATGGAGGAACATTTTGGAGAGAAAGCATAGATGTGTTCAGTGGCATTTTAATGAAGGATGAAAAACTCAGTTATGCCTGCCTCCGAGGCATCATGTCTGTCTCCATCTCCCTGAACCTCCAGGTAGGTGGAGGGAGGCCATTGTGGAATTCTGAAACCTCCTCATGAAGTCCAGGGGGAGCTGACGTGTGACCTTGGGAAATGAATTCAGACTTTCAGACCTGCAGGTGTTTTTGCCCATGAACTTTAGAAAATAACCTGTGGCCTCCGGTGCATTGTGCTCTGCAGATGTTACCTAAGGCCAAGTACAAAGAGGAGCCATTGAGAACCTCAACAGAAGTAGGCATTTGACAACCTCCATTCCCTGTTCCTCCCTTTCCCCCCTCAAAAGGCATGTTGTGATATATTGTTTGTATATGTAATTGTTGTTGAGGTATAATTTACCAATAGTGGGAGTCATATATTTGGGGTAAATAGTTAGATAAGTTTGGGCAAACACATGCCGCCATATAAATAAATACTACCCTGGAGAAAAAGCCTCCCCATGATAACCAAAAGTCTCATCATGCCCTCTCCAAGCAATCTCCTAACCCTACTCCAGGCCTTGGCAAGCACGGATCTTATTTCTACCCTTATGCTTTTACTTTTTATTGCAGCCTATTTTAAATGCATAAATCCAAAGAGCAAATAATTCTCCTGAGTTTTTCCTTCACATCCTACTCAAAATAGCTCAGCTCTGATGGCAAGCTCTCTGTTCCAGGAAAATTCTTCATTAAATAAATGAATTCCATGTGCATATTAAAAAGACATTCTGCTTCGTATTCCTTCTATTTATAGACAGAGTCCAACCAGCAGAGGCCCTGAGTCTGTCAGGGTCTCCCTGTCTTCTTCAGCTCACACCCTCTCTCCTCCCTGCTCTGACCTGAGTGCAGGGATGGCTGAGGGGGTGGTAGTGGGTAAGTAAGGTGCTGAAAGGGCCCTAAGACTTGTTTCCTGAGGAGGTACGCTTCCCAACCTGAGGGGCCAGACTTCGGGATGCTCCACAATGCCTGTGGGCTTTCATAGCTGTGTCATAATTGACAACAGAATGGGCAATCAAGAGATTAGGACTTTAGATAAGGCTGAATAGAGTTAGGTGGTCTCCAAGGTCCTTTCTGCAGGGAGTCTCACAACACACACAGATCATGGAATAATCTAAGATGATCTTTTGCTCATTTCCATGTACTAGATTCTGGGTTAGGCATAAAACCTAAACATGAGAAGGTAGAAATGATAATCATGATAATTAGACTTGGTTTCTGTCCACAAAGACCTTACTCTGTAATAAAGACACGGCTGGGCGGGAGATAAATGACTTTGATGGAGGAGTTAAAAGCAATGCGGTTTTAATCTAATTTGGTCACTTGCTGATTGTATGACCATGGGTATGTTGTTTCACCTCTCTGGGCTTTGATAGTCTCACCTGTTACCTAGAAATTATACCCACTCTCATTCCAGAGGGCCGCAATGAAAGTGGGTAAAGATTATCCAGCCTAGCTTCTGTCATATTCAGACTAAGAAAGGAATGCTTCCTCCTTATGCCCTATATTCATTATGTTTTTCCAAAGAAACAGAGCCCATGGGAAGCAGATAGATGATAGGTAAGTACATAGATAGATAGATAGATAGATAGATAGATAGATAGATAGATAGATAGGTGTTAGATTAGGTAGATAGGTAGATATAGAGATAGATAGATTATAGAATATATAGATAATAGATAGTAGATAGATGATAGATATAGATATATAAATAGATTAGATTAGATAGATAGATAGATAGATGATAGATAGATAGATAGATAGATAGATAGATAGATAGATAGATAGATAGATGAGATACATGCATACATACTTACATATATACATACATACATACATAGATGATAGATAGAATATAAGGGGATACTTATTGTAAAGAATAGGCTCATATCATTATGGAGTCTGCAAAGTCCTACAGTCTGCAGTCAGCAAGCTAGAACCTCAGGAAAGACAATGGTTCCACTTCAGTCTGAAAACCAGAGGACCCGGAGAGTCCATGCTGTCAGTAACAGTTTGAACAGCAACTTGAGACCTAAAAAAGCCATTTTTTCGGTTTGAGCCTGGAAGCCCGAAGAGAGAATGCCCCGTTCCAGCAGTCAAGCAGGGGGATGCCTGTGGTGGCTTGTGTTCTGTCGACTCTACAGACTAGAGTCGTTTGGAAGAGGGAAGCTCACTTGAAAAAATGCCCCCACCAGATTGGCCTGTGGGCAGGCCTACAGTGTATTTTCTTGATTGATGATTGATGTGGAAGGGCCCGGCTCACTGTGGGTGGTGCCACCTCTGGGCTGCCAGTCCTGGTGTGCATTAAAAAAAAAAAATCAAACTGAGCAAGCAAGGAGGAGCGAGCCAGTAGGCAGCGTTCCTTAGTGGCCTCTGCTTCAGTTCGTGCCCGGACTTGCTGGGATGATGGACTATAAACTATAATACGAAGTAAACCCTTTCCTCCCCAAGCTGCTTTCTGTCATGGTGTCTCATCACAGCCATAGAAACTCTAAGACAATGCCCTTACTCACATTTGTGCTCTGTTCTTTAGCCAACTGGTCAAGGCCCTTTCACTTTGCTCGGTCTATAAGATCGAATATTAAATATGACTCTTAACTGGAACCACCCATATGAACACACCCAGAATAATGTTTCACCAAGGACCTGGATACTCTATGGTCCTGTCAAAACAGAATACCCTCTAAGAAAGAAATTGGCAATCAAAGGGAAATTGTACAAAAGAGTGATTTGAGCATGAGAAGGATTAATTGGCTGCAGGGCGTGGAGGGGTAATGCTGAGACTTTCCATAGCTCCACCTGCATCATCTCCTAGGATTCTGTTTCTTCCTGCAGGAGAGTTTAGGGTGGAAGTCATTCACTTCCTAGAGGTCTCAGCTGCACCTGAAGATAGAGTACCTCACTGGGCATGGTGGCACACTCCTTTAATTCCAGCATTCGGGAGGCAGAGACAGGCAGATCTCTGTGAGTTCAAGGCCAGCCTGGTCTACAGAGAGAGTTCCAGAACAGCTAGGGCTACACAGAGAAACCCTGTCTCAAAAAACAAACAAAAAAAAAAGAAAGAAATAGAGCACCTCACCTTTTCCTTGTATTAGCATCCCTGTCTCCATTCTGCTGGTCTGTAGACTTCATGCAGACTTTGTCAATGACTGATACAGGCTAGGTGTGTTCAACAAGGTTGGGAATCAGGCAACAGTGACCATGCAAATATGAAATCTAATGCAACCTTATCATGCAACAGATAACACAATGGAGGCTGAATACTTGTTTGTTCTTTCCATCAGCATCTGAGTCCCTGCTGTGTCCTGTGACAAGTCAAGCCAAATATATACGCAAGCAAGATAGCATATATGCTCAGAAACCTCAGGTGGACATGACAGGGTGAGAAAAACTCCTACTATGTGCAAAGCTCTTTATGCATATCACTTACCGTATATTGCCAGTGTCTGTTTATTCATCCATCCATCCGTTCGTTTAAAGTTATTAATGAGCAGTAAGAGTTCCAGTACTGGCTGTTGGTTCCAGAGATTCTCTGATCCCTGGCAAAAGAGGCAGAGTTTTTAATACAGAGTTCACAGTCTAATAGGAAACACAGAGATAGAATAAGACAATTGTGACGTTAACAGTCATTGCCAAGCATAGAGGAATCAAAGCAGAAAGCAAAGATTAACTTCCCAAGGAACACAAAAGGTTTAGTAGTGTTTGAGCTAAGAATTTAAGGCAAAGTACATGGTGGTTAATCAAAAATGCAGGAGAGCACTGTAAACTCAAGATACTCGTCTTGGGTGATGAAATGGCCGTACAAAGGACTGGGCATGTGGGAGAATATGAACAAACAAAAGCTTTCCTTTTGTGACAAAATCCCCTGTAGTTTGGTGGTGTCAAAATACTACCCTAAAGCGGAATGGGCACCACCGCCCACTGCGGTCTGCCTCCAGTCCTCTATCGGACACCCACCTGGTTAAATATCACTGTGGCCAAAGCCAACAGTCCCCAACAGTCATCACTCAGGTCATGCCCCCTTGGGATGCGACTGCTGAATCCAGGCATGCTGGAAGGCAGGGCACTGTCCTCTACCACCACGCACACTTTCTGGTCGTGTGGCTATTTTCCTGGCAATCATTATCACCTATTTTACCAGAGGCACGGGAATCTATCAGACAGCTGCATTGGGGGTCGTTGCAACCTCTTCTTTGTTACTAGTAATTTAAACTAGCTTGTTTAGACTCAGTTCCTCGCAGCTCATAATCCTTGTTTTGACTGATGGTTTACTGCCTGCAGGCAGCTTCCTGAGCAGGCAACATAAAACCAGTTAGTCTTCAGAACAATTCAGGGGACATGGACACTTGTCCTGGTGTTCTCACTTTATAACTGTGGAAACTGAGGCTCAAGAGTGATACATTGATTTTCTCAATCACACAGGGAGGATCAAAATGCAGTCCAGCCGGGCGGTTGTGGTGCATGCCTTTAATCCCAGTGCTGGGGAGGCAGAGCCAGGTGGATCTCTGTGAGTTCGAGGCCAGCCTGGGCTACCAAGTGAGTTCCAGGAAAGGCGCAAAGCTACACAGAGAAACCCTGTCTTTAAAAACCACCAAAAAAAAAAAAAAAAAAATGCAGTCCAGAGCTCACCAAGCTCAACTTTTCACTCTCTGCCAACACTCTTCTCCAATCAGGAGCGAATACTGCTCAGCTGCCTGTGAAAGGGGTGCCTCTGACAGTGGAGCTAACCTTCCTGCTAAGTAACAGCACAAAATCTGTATTCAGAGAAACCTGGGTTCAAAGCCAGCAGTGGGGCCTTGGCCTGGGATTCTGCCTGCTCTGCTCTGTGAAGCAGAATGTTGATGCTCCCTGATTTGAAGTTTATCGGAGTGATATGCATATGGAATATAAAGTAGTGATTGTTAGGTAATAAATTCCTAAGGACCGTATGATGTCAGTTGATTCCTGCCTGTGCAATGTTAGTTGACTTATTTATGAGGAAAAGCACAAGGCAGTGTTAAGTTTCCCCTAATATCACTCACTTGAGAACTCACCAGGAAAAAAAGGGGGGGGTATATTCTCATTTATTCCACTATTCAGAGAAAAGACTGTTTTCCAAGTGAAATCCACCATTTATGGCCTAATAAATGCTGCCCTCATCATTGGACTTTCCTGAAAGCCTCAGAGCTCTTTCAAGGCCCCATGTATGAGCCTGGACCTAAGTCCACCTGCATCTTGTTCTTAAAATACCTTCTTCCTGTGCTGTCCTCTTAAGATCTTAGGTGAGATGGTGTAGATGTTGTGTTCCAGTTTCCTCTTTGGCTGGATAGCGTTGTATAATGTTGGCCTGATGTCCACTAGGCTAGTGGTAAATACCAGCTCTGTGATCTAGGACAAGTTATTTCATCCTCTGGACTTCAACGTATACGTGTTAGGTGGTAACAACTTGAGGGCTAATTTCAAAAGGCAAATGAGAAAACTCATATGAATTATTTAATTGAGTACTTTGATAAGGAATATTTATTTGGTTTTGGTGCTGAGGATGGAACCCAGGGCCTTGTGCATGCTGAGCACTTACTCCACTGAGCTACATCCTAGCCATGTGTTCAGTCGCTGTTATGAGTATTTTCTAGCTCACGGGGCCTTTCCTTTCTGGGGTGCTTTTAGACACACCCTGGTCAAGGACATGTCCTTTTCTGCTGGATAGCTGAGAACTGGGACCCGGGAAGAAAGTGGCTTGGTTCAGGTCACGACTGGTAGAGCCAGGGTCTGAATCCTGAGGCCACAGGGAATGACTATGTCATGGGGTTGGTCTTCCTTCTAACACCCAGTTCTGCCGTTCCGTGAAGTAAAGCTAGGAGAGGCTGCTGGGAAAGCTTCAGTCCACATCAGCTGCTCAACAGGCATGTACTGAAGTCAGCCAAGTGTTCAGAAAAGCAGTAGCTCTTGAAGATACATTCAGAACAGAGTAGTTTCACACTGACATTGTCAGAGTGGTTAAATTTCCAATCTTTGGACCGAGGTTTGACTTCAACTTAACCCTCTGCCATTAGCAGTCTAGTCCCTGGAGGGACCCTTCATCTCTCTAAGGTTCAGTTTCTTCATACATAAAATGAGGCCACGGTAGTAGTACCTACCACTTCTAAAGCATTTCGTATAATTCAAGCACGCAGAAATCTTAAACAAATGCTAACTAGCAGTGTTATCATCGATCCCTCCCTTTAATTGGTGCCTGCTGCTCTTGGGCTTTGAGGGCAGTGGGGAAACAAGTTCCTTTATCTGAACCACAAACCCAGAATCTATGCCAGCTCTCCCTTTAGCCCAGTGTTCCTTTTTGCTTAAACAGATCTGCCTCACAAGTGAGACAATAGAATGCCTCACCTAGTTGTGACTGACAGGCTCTCTAACAGGCCCGAGCACCGCAGACAAGGTGCTGGCTAGTTTCACCCTTCCTCCTTCCCTCTCCTTGTTGAGCCATTAGATAGAATTCCTAAAGCTAGCCCCCAAAGTCTTTTCCATTGTTTGGCTATTGACTCATTCCTGAGACTAAACTCCAAGGTCCAGCGATCAAAGTTCATTATTTGGTTCCACGGGCTAAACTGTCCAATCAGGACTTACCAACTCATCCCCACACAGACTTCCCATTTTCTCCTTAAAAACCACTTCTTCAGAAACACCTGCTGCTGCCTTTGCCTGATCCAGAGGCAGCTCCCCCTCACTCTCTGGGGTAACAAATCTTCTTTGAGCTGAGAATTTGGTGTCTGGGTGTGTTCTATGCCAACTCCGAGGCCCCTTACAGTGATACTTCGGTGAGTCCACAAAAAAAAGCGTTCTCTTAAAAAAAAATCATTTTTTTTAAATTTTAGGTGTATGAGTGCTTTGCCATCATGCATGTATGTGTATCACATGTGAACCTTGTGCCGTTGGAGACCAGAAGAGGGGGTTGGACGGCCTGGAACTGGAATTACAGCTGGTTATGAGCTGCCACCTGGGTACTAGGAACTGAATCTGGGTCTTCTGCAAGAGCAGCAAGTGCTCTTAACCACAGAGCCATTTCTGTGGCCCCTGTGAAGACTTCCTTAATGAATATTCTGGATTTAAAAAGAGGCTATCCGTGGTAAACAGAGGACTATGGTCTCCCACCCACTGACCAGTCTCCCTCAAGAGTTGCCGCCAAGCGCCTTTGGGACTTCATGAACTCTGCCTTACTCAACCAGGATGCCTTTCACTTCCCTTCCTTATCACTATCTCACCGATGACTCACCCTTCAAGCCTCACAGGAAGTGACACTTGCATCCCCATGCCCTAGCAGCACCCTGTATTACTATCCAATAATACCATTTGTGATTTCTCTGTAAACGATCCTCTCTATCCAGGTTGTGAGATGTCTTTCTCTCCCAGTAGGACCATAAGCTTCACATGCATGTCTACCATGTTGCTCAACACTGTGTCTCAGGTTTCTAGCAGGCACTAAATGAATGAACGTATTTGACGGGATCTGTACAGCAACCCTGTGAACATGAAAAGGTCTCATCATCTCTGTTTTAGAGATGGAGAAATGGAGGTGGAGATGTTAAGAAACGTGACGTGCTCAGTGTCATATAGGGAATCACTGGGTAGGTGAGACTCTCTGCCCAATCCGCTTTCAGCCGTTTCATCCTTTGTCTTTACATGTCACCTCTGTGGTTTCTGAACATCGCAAGCAAGCTCGGTAGCCAGCAGCCAAGCAGGACAAGAGCCATGATTCTGAACATAGGAGGCTTCCCTCTTCCATCCAAGGGAAGAGACCTCTGCAAGGGAAGTTTACCTTCAAATAGACAGAAGAAATAAACATTTGTCTCCAGGTTGGATGGAGCCCATTCCGGCGGCTACTTAGATAAAAACTCCGAAGCAGTGTCCAGGCTGACCCCATCTTTCCATAGCAGGAGAGTCTCAGGCCGTGCTCTGGAGCCTCACAAGGAGGCACACAAGGAATTAGTTCCCAGTCCCCTGGCTCCCAGGCAGCCTGGATGACTGAAACCTGAGAGGCTTCCTGAACTTGGAGGAAAGGTCAGTCACCAAATGCTGCATTGTCCACTGAACACTAACGCACTGCAACCCCAGAGGCTCAGGGACAATGCCGTTCTCTTACGGGCGAGCATTTTACATTATTCAAAGAGCTTCCATGAACAGCTGTGTCTTCCTTTGAACCTACCATTTGTGATGTTGTTTTTTTTTTTTTAATTAAATTAAATTAAAACTAAAAAGTGTGGAAACAGGAAATGCAGCAGAAATGGTTACTATTATGGGATTTGATACCAGGTGGGTTTCAGTTCCATTTAGGTTCCCCAGGAGAATTACCTAACTAGTCACCACAGTGATGCAGATAAAGTACCTGACTCATTCAGTAGTCAGTCTGTGTGAACAGAGTGTGAGGTGGAACTCCTGGATCCCATTTCTCGGTGCAGGAGCAGTGAGGCTCACCCCCAAAGATCCTCTCCTCAGTTCATCTCCACAGCTTACCCGCAGCCTGAATAAACATTGTAGAATGAATCCATAAACCAGTGAACCTCTATCCCGCTATGGCACCAAGTAACCTTTCTCACTCCCCTGATTCGGAACCTGAATGCTTCTGGAATAACAGGTTGTCATGCTGTGACAACTCATGAACCAGTAGACCTGGAGTGCTTTCCGAGTGGTCGGGTTTAAAGACACATCCTTCCTGAAACACTGAGGAAAGTGAACTAAAGACAGGCTGGCTCTTGATGAATCCCACACACAGCCTGACAAGGTGAATGGCAGCCTCATCAAATCGGCCCATGGCAGGGGCACTCGGGGAGTTCTTATTTACCAGCCTCTGCAGACCTGTCTGTCTGTCCACAGCAGCTTTGGCCTCTGATTGGGGAAGCCTGAGCCAGGCAACCAGGGGGTCCTGGAGATTGGAGTCAGCTTGCTAAGCTGTCAGCTAGAGAGATGGGGATATTGAATTCATCAGTCATGCTGACAGGGGGTGTGAGTGGGGGCAGGAGCTCCCAGAGTACCGAGGAAACCCTGAGCACAGGGGAGCTGGGAAGAATAACTAGCTAGGTTTTGAGCAGGGTGACCCCTTGAGCCACATTAACAGTCCACAGATTCCTGGGTTTTGTTTCAAATTGCACTAAATGATGAATGGAAAATGTTGGCCTTTGGTCTTCACTCAACTCTCCTTTTAAAAAGCTGCGAACACTTACATACCATTTTTATGATATTTTTATATATTCTTGATGCTGTAGAAGAGTTTGATTTTCAACCATTGGATATTCCATTACTCTCTTGGAAAAGGGCAAGAAATTGGAATTTATGTCCCACCTGTTTTATGGCATGCTTGTATGTGCAGCTACCATTTCATGCACTTCTCTGACAGTGAACAAGAATATTTCCCAAATTGTAGACAAAGAGGAGCAGAGAGAAAACTAGCATGCCCAGTCCTCTCACAAGACAAGGACAGAAGCAGAATTTCAATTGAAAACCAGACAACACTGGAGTGGGGTCAACCTATGCTCTACCCACTGGTCCTTGGCTCCAAAAAGCAGAAACAAAAAACTAGTTTGGCCTATTGTTCAGTTGTTGATATGATTGATAAAACTTCCACTGGTTAATTTTGAGCTGAATTGTTTCCCTCTCTGCATGTTGGCTTAAGTCTTGTTAAGACACCTAACTAACCCTGCAGGTCAGTTACCTTAGATCCTTGGTGCCAGAAGGCACATTAGCCTTTGTGAGTCCCTCACAAAGCCTGCCTAGGCCTGGTCCACACTAGCGGCCATCAAACACCATGTTCTGGATTCTGAGAGCCAGAACAACTTAGAGTTCTTCCTTTTCCAGTTGCAGTGTCTCCCCTGTTTGGCATGGAGGGAGGGGTGAGAAGGGAGTTTTTACAGTGGGAGGCCAGAGCTGACCTAAGGCCCCTCTAGCTGTGATGCTTCGGGAGGCTGTGGGTCAGTGTGCGTCTCCCCTTCTCCTGTTCCAGCCTGGCTCCCACGTTCAAAGATTGGATGCCATTTTCAGGTTAATGATCCTTAACTACAGATAAGGAAGGTACTCTGGGCTCAATCTATCAGCAGTTGTGTCTTGTGCTAGCTGATATTTATGTGAACTTGACACAAGCTAGCATCATCTGAGAAGAGGGAACTTCAATTCAAAAATTGCCTCCATAAGATCTGGCTTCAGTCAAGTCTGTTGGGCATTTTTCTTAATTAGTAGTTGATGTGGGAGGGCCCAGCCCACTGTGTGTGGTGTCACTTCTCAGCTGGTGGTCCTGGGTTCTATGGGAAAGTAGCAGCACAAACCATGAGGAGCAAACCATTAAGCAGTACTTCTCCATGGCCTCTGCAACAGCTCCTGCCTCCAGGTTCCTGCCCTGCTTGAGTTCCTGTCCTGACTTCCTTCAATGATGAACAGTGACGTGGAAGAGTAAGCCAGATAAAGCCTTTCTTGGTCATAGAGTTTTATCAGAGCAATAGCAGCCCTGACTAGGACAAATCTCATCTCCATTATCCTTACTTTGTAGTTAAGTCTCTGTTTACCTTTGTCCAGTTCATCCTTTCCTTCTTTGTGCCTAAAGTGCTGGAAAGTTATTCTTGTCAATAAAGTTGTTTTAGGCAGAGAGAATAATATAAGCACAGGCATGAGCGGTAGAAACAGCCTTGACCTTAAAGACTTGGAGTTAAAGACAAGGGTTCAAGTCCCATGCCCCCAACTTCTGAGCTGGTAACTGTTAACAGATTTATGTAACATTTGTAGGCACAGATACTTCTCTTCTTAGTTATATAATAGGGTGGTAGTGCCTTCCTTATCTGCCCTACATAATGACCATGGGAATTAAAAAAGATAATGAACAATTATTTTCACAGTTTAAAAAAAAAAAGAATGTACACCGCCTTACTTCATTTTCTGCAGCTGCCCTAAAATGTTGGAGGCTGGGTTTTTGTAAAAAGATATATTGTGTTCATAGTTTGAGGGTCTAAAGGATTAAGATCAAGGGCCTTCATGTGTCTGACCATTTGCCAGGGCCTTATGCTACATACATGGGAAGGGCAACAGTGTACAGAATCCGTTTGGTGAGATGGGACACCATCTTTTTGCAATACTCTCTGAGAGGAACTAGCCAGGGTCCTGTGAGAACCACATCAATGCCCCAACATCGGTCATGTGGCCCTATCTTGTAAAGGCCCCACCTCTTCTCAGATCACTTCACCCAAAACCAGACTTCCAACACATGAGCCTTGAGGAGACACGCTCAGCCCCTATCCAAGCACTAACACCTGCATTCCAAGTGCAGTACATTTCATCCTAGATGCTGGCTTTCACATTTTTCCACCTTTAAATGAGAAAGGGACCCAGACACTCACTTTTGTTTCCTTCTGTTGCTGTTTACATGGTAGGAAGTCTGACACCTGGAGGAAGCCCAGAGGGTAGCTCTTGCTCAAACTTTACCATTTAGTTCAACCAAAGTATTTCCAGATGACACCATGGAATGGCTTCCACTCACCCCAAATCCCCTTCCTGAGCTATGCTTATTCTCCAGCTATCCCTGGGGAGGAGGCTAACACTTTGCTGATCTTGCACCCAAGCAGCCTAGAACTTGCACTGACAGAGACAGATGTCAGTGGGGTGAAACCAACAAATTAATTTTGCCCGGTCACTTAAGCCAGATGTGGCTACACATCTGCAGAGGGAAGAAAAAGGAGGGTGAAACAGTTTGGCCTGTCCCTGCTGTGCCACAATCCACTCTACTTTTCTGAGGTTATCTATATGCCTCATGAAACCTTTATGAAATGGTATCTTCATGTTCTTTGGATTTGAGCATCTCCTAGTAATCATGTCCTACTTTGGGAACAAGACTTACTTAACAATTTCTCATGCAACTGTTCTTGATCTAGAGGCTGTAGCATTGAATTTTCAAAATAACTCTGTGTGGTGAGTTTGCTCATCTCAGCTTTTCAGATGTGGGAAGTGGCTCTGAGAGAGCTGAAGGCTGATTGTCTAAGCTCTCAAAGTTAACAAGACCAAAACCAGAACAAAGAAGTTATGGGGGCAGCCTCCGTGGAACACACGTTTCATCCACTAACCCCCTCCTTTGAGGATCTAACGGGAAGAAGCATTGGAGGCTGGGATGGATGCAGATGAATTCTAAGGGAGAAAGTGGGAAGAAGTTTGTCTCACAAACTGTGAAGCATGTGATTCATGGACATGCCCATTTGACAGAGGTTCAATGGCCTGCAGTAGGCGTCAACCACTGCTCTGGGTGTAGAAACAATATGAATGACCCACTTCCATGAAATGAAGAATAGAGATCAGAAGGAAATCTCTCCACATGGCTAAATAAAGACATCACCCAAAGCTTAGGTGGGGTATTTGGGAACACAGAGAAGCTTGAGGAATGGGAAATGCACCAAAGGAGAAGTCAGAAAGCCTTCTGGAAGGAGTTGTCACATGAAAAGTCTTAAGAGTCAGGTATAGTTTCGCCAATCTACATGAAGTAGAGTCCATAGGAAGATCAGAGCTGAAAGAACACAATGTAATAGAAAAATACAGGGAATCCTAAGACATGGGGTGAGATTATTTGACCTAAAAAAAATAGTCAAATATTTTCGTTGTCTTAGTAAATAATCATGTAGACAAAGGCTCAGAAGTCCACAATGTTTTGATGTGAGGTAGTTTTCTTCTCTAGGTAGACTGTGTTTCGGCAGATGCACACTTATATACATAAGGGCTGTGCACACAGTTTTAGCCATATCTTGCCCCCATCTGGGGAAAATGTTGGTCTTGAAAGAAAAGAGGAACTGGGGGTGAAGGAGGGCACTAAATTCCATGCATCTGCCTTGTTACCTGCTTGTCGTGTGATTAATTACTTTAGCCTAGATTAGGTCCTTTGAAAAACCAGCTTCACTGAGGTAAAATCTGTAGACTAGTAAATGCACAAAATTTAATGGAGTTTATCAAATGCACATATACTTCTACAGCCTCTGCCAATGTAAAGTTGCATTTCCATTACCTCAAATTTACTTACATCCCTTCCAAATCTAACCTCACCCTCCCCACACCATCTCTACCACCTCAACCTTTATAACACCTGACATTCCTTCTGCTAGGACAAATGGGATGATATGCTACATATCCATCGTCTATTCTTGGAATGCTATTAGGTTCTTCCATATAGTTGAATACTTCAATAGTTCATTCCTTTGCAATGCTGATTAGAATTCCATTGAATGAATGCACCACAGTTTATCTGCTTCCCTGCTGGTAGCTCCTTGGTTTGGGACATCATGATAAAGTGGTTATGGATATTAGTATTCATAACACTTTATGTGGACAGATAACTATTTTCAGTAAAGGCATATGACCAGAATTGCCCACTTGCATTCACAATAAACAGGTGGTCACAGCATTTTCCAGAGTGTTCCACCGGACAGTCTAATCAGCAATCTACAACATTCTCATTCTCAGCTTCTCCACCAATATCTGACGTTAATCCTTCCAACTCAGTGAACTCCAATGAAGCTTCACTTTACCTTTCCTCTAATTACTAATGATCGAGTCTTTTTAAGCACTACATTGGAAAAACAAACAACAAATTATTATTTACTCCTTGGAGAAGAAGGGTCCATTACTATGGCACAATGATCAAATTTTCATTTTTTTACTCCTGCAGTATCTTCACAAGGCACCCTGGTAGAAGTTGGAAACACAGGATGATTTGAGAAAAAAATAAGTCTTTGACTAGAGCATGAGGATAGAAGTCACTCTGAGGCTCACTGTGCTCCCAGGCATCTGACTCATTTGCACATCTGTTGGCTCTAGGCTTTGCTTCTCCTTTTATTGAATTGGTAGTAATTGGGTTGAATTGCACCAATTCTTTATTCTACATAAAAGATCTTTGTGAAGTACATATTCCTTGGTGGTTTTCTCTCAGTCTATGACTGGCCTCATCATTTTTTTTTAGCAGTATTTATGGAGGAAGAGAAATTTCAATGTTTAGAAAATTCAACTTGTTACTTTTTTTCTTTGAAGTCTCATGGTTTTGTGTCTTAAGAAACCATCATCTGCCATATTGTAAAGATTTTCTCTTGGTTTCTTCTCATTTTATAATTTTAGGTTTTACATTTGGGCTTTTTATTTATCTGGATTACTTACTATGCATGATATAAAGAAAGGATCAAGGTTAATTTTTCTCCACATGAGCATCCAATTATCCCAACATTTGTTGAAAACACTAACTTTTTTCTCTTGAATTACCTTGGCACCTTTACAAAACATTGACTGACCATGGTCGTTTCAGGACTCTGTACTTCGTTCCAGTGAAATGTATGTCTTTCCTTATTCCCAAACCACACAATTCATTACATCATAAAATTATATAAAGTTGTCCAATTTTACTCACATTAAAAAAAGAAAGAAAGAAATGTTTTGGCTATTCGAGGTCCCTTGTACTTCCATATATAATTTTAAACTAGCTTGTCAGTCTCTACAAAAGCTATGTTGGTATATTGACTGAAACTCCACTATAGCTGTAGATAAATTAGAGGAAAAGTAATGTCTTAATAATTTGAAGTTTTCCATCCTATAAAACTGGAATAATTTCCCATCTATTTATTAATATTGTGGTCTTATTGTCTCAGTTTCACATATATTTGACTTGTCAATAATATCATGATTTTAATACAACTATGAATACACTTACTTTTTAATCATTTTAATTTCCAATTTGTATTTGATAGTATGTGAAAAATAATCATTTTAGCTGAATTTTTTTGTGTTAATTCTAAATTTATCTTTTAGTTCCTCTGTGTATTCCTTATGAATTCCAAGATAATCATGTACTATATGAATACAGATAGTTTATTTTTTGCTGTACAACACATACGTTTTTTATTTATTTTCCTTGCCTTACTGCTTTGAATAGGAATTCCAATATAAGGCTGAACAGACATGGCAAAGACTGGTATTGGCTTCTCAAAATCTTAGTAAAAATATATCAGTCTCTTATTTTTACATATATTAACTATAATTTTTTTAACATAAGCCTTATCTTCGTTTGAAAATCTCAAACAAATATAGACTGAATGGTTTATAAGCAACAATGTTTGTTTCCATAGTCTGGGCTGAAATATGTAAGCATGACAATGTTCTATTGAGAGCCCTCTTCTAATCTGTAGGCTCCTGACAGAGGTACTAGCATGAGGGGGGGGGTCCATTGAGGGTCTTCTCCTAATCTAATAGACTCCTGAATTCTCATTGTGTCCTCACAACATGGGAAGAAATTGAGCTATCTCTCTAATCTTTTCTTCCTCCATTAAGAGTATTGTTCTGGAATCTCCTTTACCTTATTCTAAATAGCCACTTCAGTTTGCTTCAGCTTAATGCTTGTATAATTACCTTTAGCAATCTTTAAATATCTGTGTTTTTTATATTTCAAATGTTGTAATAGCATGTAGCTATGTTATGCATTTTTTACTTAGTCTGGCAATCTCTGCCTTTAATTGTATAATTTATACCATTTATATTTAATACTATTATTGATTACAGCTAGGTTTAAATCTACCATCTCATTGTTTCTTTTGTTTTGGTTTTATTTTATGCCATACTTTATCTTTTAGTTTTTTAATTTGCTAAGATGATTGAAGTTTTTCTCAAGAATTTGTATACATTTATAATAAGTATTTGCAGTTCTTTTTTATATTTTTTTCTCTTCTCAAGAAGACTTTAATTGTCAAAAGTATTCATATTTCTATCTGTCCTACACCTCAAAGTTTCTGAATTCTCTTCAGATGACTAAAGTCCTAAGATACTGCTTCCCTACCTTGACCTTCCTTCCTTCCTTTCCTTTTTTCTTCTTTTATTTTTGAGATTATAATATAATTACATCATTTACCCCTTCCCTTCCTCCCTTCAAACAATCCCGCATACTCCTTCTTCCTCTCTTTCAAACTCTTTTTTAATTTCTTATACATTTTAATTAAAATGTAATTTTATTTCCCCTTCCCTTTTCCCCTTCCAATCCTTTCCAAGTCCCCACCCTCTAACTTCCTCCATGTTTCCCCTTCTTCTCAAATTGATAGCCCCACTTCTCCAATTATTATTGTTACATGTGTATGTATGTATATTTATGTGCAAACTTATAAATACAACCTGCTAAGTCTGTTTTTGTTGTCTGTATGTATATGGTTTCACACAGGTGTGAGGTTCATCCCTGGGAGAGGCTCATCTTCCCCTTCTCAACAGTCATCAGCTGCCTATAGTTCCTATTCCGGGGGAGTGACCCCATGAGAGACCCCATGCTTCCATATTAGCACATCTCTATCTTCTTTAAGTGGCCATTTCTATGCAAGACTGTTTCATAGCATATGTCTTCGAATTCTGGCTTTTACAATCTTTCCTCCCTCTCTTTCATGGTGTTCCTTGATCTGTAAATGCAGGAACTGTGGTGTAGATCTATCTGTTGGGGCTAGGCTCCCCCATGATCCCCTAATCTCTGCATTGTGTCCAATTGTGGTTTTATGTGATACTCTCCATTTCCTTTATGGATATCTTGCCATGCTGGCCATTGTTATGGTTCATAGGTATCACACCTATATAAAACCATTTATTTCTTTCCTCCCTTGCCAGGTTGCATAGTATTTTCTGGTATCATGAAATCTAGACAGTGGGAAAGAGGCTTTCAGGTCAGATCCAGCTCGAGTAATCCAAGCAGCCCTACGTCCTAAGTGTATGGTATCTTCTGTGATAGGGGCTCACCTTCAACCTCTGAGAGGCAACCAAGGACAGTCGCCATAGTGTCTCTATTGTTTTCATATGTCTCTATTGTTTTCATATTTCTTGGACTCCCCTGATCAATCATTCTAAAGCATATTCCTCATACCTGGTACTGAAGTGGTTCTTGTGGGGAACATTTCCATCCCTAGTCACTTAACTTCCATATTTATGTGGAAAACCTCTCAAGAGAGTTCATCAGGCAAAAATGAAAACAAGGTGATGAGCTACTAACATATGTCTAGACAAATAACTGAAGGATGTCAAAATAGTAATTATGTGGATATTGTTAATGTAACTTTTTCTCACTTTAAAATTTCTTTAACAGAAAATTGATTATTTTAAGTAAAAACAGTAATAATTATTATGAATTTATAATAAATCTATAAAGGACAGGTATGAGAGAAGAAACTAAAAGGCTTAAATGATCTTACATCATACTTGAAGTAGGACAATCCTTTTTTTTTTTTACGGTGATAATTACTTGAAATATATTTTTATACCTTCCTCACACATGATACCAATTCCCTTTCACAGCGGACAGTCTCCTGTAGAGACTGAGCATGGGGAGAGCCAGCTGCAGCTAAGAACAGAGGGGAAGGTGGTCAACTTGGCTTTATAGTGACCTAAAGTACCCTCTCCCCCATAAAGCAAACCAACAAAACATTTGCCCATATACTTCCTTGTAAGCACTCCACTGCACTGCTCCAATACTGAGAAGCAAATGCTCAAGAGTTGTGAACAGTCATGGATTCCTGGTGTTAAAAGAGACCGCATCTGACGTCGGCCTGTATTGGGGCCACTGAAGGTCAGGGGATGGGGAGGACGGAGGGGGGGTCTTCTCCTTCCCCTTAACCAGAGTCTGAACAGAATACCCACAGTCACCCAGAGCATCAACTTGTGACCGACCCTACTACTAACAGCTACCAGCAATCGGAGTCAGCAGGAACACTGTAGAACAGCTGCACTGTACCGAACGGCAGGTACCTGACCAATTTAAGATCTGTATCCTGGCTGGAATCTAGCAGTCTCTTCAAAAATGAGTTCTTTGAGCTTCTCCTTAGGTAAGTCATCCAATTCCATGTCAAACTTGAATGGTGCTTCAGCAATGGGCTCATCACTTGGGTCATAATACTGCTCCAGGTATGGGTGGGCCAGAGCCTGTTCAACTTCAATCCTCTTGTGAGGGTTAAATGGTGGGACAATACTTTATGTAGACTATATTAAAGATGCATATTATAAACCCTAATTTAGTCACTAAAAAAAATTAAGTGTTTAGCCAAAATTCCAAAGATGGAAATAAAATGTAATCTTGAAGAAATATTGAAATTAGTTAAACAAAGTAAAACCCACAAACAAACAGAATAAACAAAAAGAGGAAAAGATGAACAAAGAAAAGAGTTTAAATTAAAAATAAACAATATATACCTAAGGCTTGTTCCCTTTAAGTTCTTGCCAAATGCCCCAGCTAATTGCGTAGGTACTGAGTAGCTGGAGTTTGACTTTTCCTGGAACCTTCTGTGAGCTGGGAATTGACCCGACTACAAACCCTGTTTGCTCTTTGCCTAGTCATGTGTGGTTTTATTCTATGCATGCATGATTTCTTAACTTGATTAAGATGTAAGCTCTGTGCATTATGAAGACCTTTTGTTTCCTTCTTTATGTAGCTCTGCCCTGAGAATTTCTGCACCCCAGCCTCGGTGCTGCTGGATCCTTTTGGGTCCTCCTTTACTGAACCCACAGTACAGAGCTGTTCTTCGGTCAAATGCTAAAGCAACTTTAGGGCTCACCTTGTTTACAGTTCAGGTTTAGGGTTCTGTTATTTGAAACCCTGTCCTACACTGCTGGCTGCCCAGTGTGGGAAAGCAGTCCTTCCTGTCATTTGTTCTGCATGCTGTTTGTTTGTGAGAAGGCTAAGTTCCTTCCCTGTCACTTCATCCAGGATGAAAGTGGGAGTTCCCTTTGCTCTCTTACTCTCTTGCTCATCTGCTCTCATGTTTGGATAGCCTCACACAAATGAAGTCTGGGATGCTAGAGGCCCTTCCGAGTTTCTTCCTTACCCAAGTCTCTATTCAGTATTTCAGACTTCTGCCTGAGGCTGTTTTTTTCCCCTTTAAAGAATATTCTACTCCTTGGGGGCGGGCAGGGTGGTTAAATGTGGTTTGGTTTGGTTTGGTTTGGTTACTTTATGGGTGGGAGGGGGTGCTTTGTTGCTTTTTCATTTTGTTGAGACAAGGTTTCACTCTTCAGCCCAGGCTGGAAGCTCACTAAACAGCTAAGGTTGGCCTTGAACACTCACAGCAATGCTCCTGCCTCAGCCTCTCCCATGCCGGGGTTACAGGTGTAAGTAATCTGACTTACAGCATCTGTTTTTACTTTTCTGCTTCTAATTCATCCTTTTGTCTAATACAATTGAATGTAGTTAACCCTGCTTTGAGTCACTGTTGACCCCAAGGGTAGACGTCACTCATTTCTACATGCTTAGATCCATGGAAGACTTTGTGCACCACTTATCTATCTGTCTGTCTATCTGTCTGTCTGTCTATCTATCATGTATCTATGTGCCTATCTATCACTTATTTTGTTATTTGTTTACTGATTTATTTTTAAGACAGGGTCTCATGTTGCCTCATCGGCTGTCCTCACACTCACTATGGAACTGAGGAAGACCTTCAACTCCTGACCCTCCTGGTTCCATCTCCCAAATTCTGAGCTCTCAGGCTTGTGCTATCCAGGCTAGTTTCAGTAGTTCTGAAGACTGAACCCTGGGCCTCATGACACTAGACAAGCATTCTACTAACTTAACCACATTGTCAGCGTCTTTTTTAAAATGTCTCTGCAACACTGATATTGCCAACTCTTTCCTCCTCCTGGAAACCTTCCTTGCTTGGAGAAGAGAGCATTCATGTTTATGTCTGGTTAAGAGCATGGATTTTCAATCAGAGATTTTGTTCTAAATGCTGCCACCCGTGTAAATATAAGACCTTGGATTATTACATGGCTGCTTTGAGTCTTGTTTTTCTCAGCAAACCTCAGGCCAATGAGAGACCCTGTCTCAAGAAAGCAAGGTTGCTGAGGAGCAACAGGAGAGGTTGACCTCTAACCTCTGTACACATATATACTCTCCCATGTACATGGTCATCTACATACACACACATACACAAAAAAATACAAGTATTAAAAAGTATTAAGTGTGACTATTCCACATTATGGAAGTTACAATTAAAAAAGAAGACAAAAATGAAGTAAGTACAAGGGGTGCCCTTTTCCCTTCTACTCAGTCAGAAACGCACCATTCCAGTCTCTGAAAGCCATGCACACCACTGGGAGCCTAGCCCTTCCTTCCCTCCCCCAAAACAACCACAGTTCTTATTTTTGTGTTTATCTTCTCCTTACTGATTTTTCTAAGTGTCCCCACATGTGTTTAGTCCTGCAAGCTATGAACTTCATATAAAAAGAATCATACTGGCTGTTCTCTTATGCAACCTTCTTTTTCCACTTAACATTCTGTTCCCGAGGCTCATCCACGCGGCTGCACGACGCTCTGCTTCATTATGTTTTATTGCACTGTCTTTCCATTGTGTGAGTATTCCACGACTGATTTAGCCTCTCTAGTCTTGATGGCTATTCAGGTTGTTTCCAGGTTTGGCTAGGCTAGCCACGCTGCTGTGAGTGTCTTCTGTGTGTCTTCTCTGACTTTCTCTAGAATATATGCCCGGGGCTGGCATTTCTGGGTGAAAGAATTTGCACATCTTTACCAGATGACTGAAAATTATTTCTCAAAATTATTGCATCAGTCTCCACTTCCTGCCCCTTGCATAAATGATCTACTTTAATATCCTTCCCTAGAGTTCACAACCTGATTTGCTTTCTACTCTACCCTCTTTCCTTTTGCTTGAGCCATCAACTCTGAGCTGGTGACCACTGGGTGTTTACCTCCGGTCCTTATCTTCCTCCTAAGCACCAGGTCCATGTACTCAGTGCTTTACTTAATAATTCTCCCTGATTGTCTTCAGGAAGCGTAAGTAACATGCCACTCACTGGGCATACCTTTCCCAGTGAACTGTATACCATTTTTCGCACATCATCAAACAAGACAGCTAAAAACAATGGCCTGCCCTGCTTTTCTTCCTTTCATCCTTTATTCTCCATTTGACTGAACCCCAAACTCTGTTGGTTCTACGTCCCCAACACCTCAGAAAATCGGTTCCCTTTCTTCCACATGCTTCTGATTTTTCTAATGCTCCTCTCTTGGAGCTTGTATCACAACTCCATATCCTCATTCCATGATGATATTTAATCATGATGGATAATCACGTGAGACAGACATGGCTTGCGTCTTTGTCATGGTGGACTGCCTGGGTGAGCTTGACCTGTTCTTCCTGAGAGGATGGCTGGAAGTTCTACACTGATGGCAGCTCTTCCAGCCTGGATGCTTGAGTGAGGAGAGCACAGAACAGCTCACCGCTCCCACAGTCAACATGAAGCATACACAGAGTGAGGCTGTGCTCTGTCGAGTCTTTGGAACTGTAGCTACAGCATTAGGTGGACTGTTCTAACAAACACCCCCTGCTTTCCATATTCATGGCTATTGGGCACAGGCAAGCAGAAAAGACCCAGGAACTTTCCAGTTCCCTTCGAGTTCATTACTATGGAATCTGATTTTTCTTCTTCTTCTTTGCAACTTCCTGAATAAACTCTTATGTTGGCATAAAAATAATAGCATTTGAATCCCTGACTGCAGGGCACGCTGAGTTCTTTCCAGATGGCATTAGTTGAGGCTTTGGCACTTTCTTCCAGAACACAGGCATTCTCTATCTGCACAAAAGTCAGCTGTTATCTTCTTTCCAAAACCATCCAGTCCCAGAATAGCACTGCCTGTGAGAAGGCTAATGTCTTCCTGGCACAGGCCAGTGTCAGCTTTCAAGGGCACCATTTCACATCCAACTGCCAGGGCGACATAAGTGAGACTTGTCTCTAACGCTCAAAGACCTACAGAACTTTGTTTGGAAGGGACCGATCAAGAGGATGCCATGCTATGACACTAACTGGATGGACGGAAATTAGGTCTGGTGGGACACCTTCAAGCGCCAGGCATTTCGTGGGTACTGTTTCATTTCATCCTCAGAACCACCTTGTATGTGGGATATTTTTAGTCTAGCTGACAAGTCATTCCAAGGAAATAAATTTAAGTTGAGTAAGTGGCTGACCAAGGTCAGAGTAGAGATTCTGGTGTAAGCCCAGAGCTTAGAACTTCCTGTAAGGTATTTTTTGACTTTACCATGTATTCGTTTTTTCATGACAGGGTTTCTCTGCAAAACAGTCCTGACTATCTTGGAACTCATTCTGTAGACCAGGCTGGCCTCAAACTCACAGAGATCCGTCTGCCTCTACCTCCCAAGTGCTGGGATTAAAGGTGTGTGCCACCACTGCCCAGCCCATGTATTCTTAACTGTCTGATTTCACTTAGTTTTAAAAAATGAATCAAATGTAGACAACTGAGTTTTCTGAATCTAGACTCAACTATCTAACAAATATTATCTCCTACTTACTCAGTGTGAGCAGCTATACTGAAGAAAGGAAAGACAAGATATGATAAATGAGGACAATAAAGGCCTGCCCTCAAAGGGCTTATGGTATAGAGTGGTATGCAGTGCTGTGCAGGCAGCTTAATTAAATGTAGTGTGATTAATGCATACATTCACTTATTTCCCAAACACTGAGCTCAGGATTTGGAGCTACAGACACAGACACTGGCTTCCAGGAGCTCACAGTCCAGCTGGAGGAGAAACAAGGAACGTCCATCAAGGAAGGGCCTCCGGGAAAATGTGTCCAGTTCCTCCTCCTGAGTCAACAAAGACTTCACACCTGGCTGCTTCTGGAGATGACTTTTGAAAGAGCAACATGTGACAAGCAGAGGAAGAGCCTTTCCAGCCGGATCAGTGTAAGCAAAGGCCAAAAGGGCAGGGATGTGAATTGTGCCCTGAGGTAGGGACCAGGCCGCCTGTCTAAAAGAATGACTCACAACAGCCCAGAAGACGGGTGGGGAGGCAGCAGCAGTGATGCCAAGGCTTCAAGGTTTCTTGTAGTAACCAGACAACAGTGTCTGCACGTGGGAATGGCTGGAATATAAAGGACAGGCTGCATCATGAAGGCATGTGAGTGGTTTGCAACCAAGATGGAAATATCTCTTCTGAGCAATAAACAGCTTATGTGTTTTCACACACACACACACACACACACACACACACACACACACACACACACTAAAAATAACTAAACAGCTTAGTAATGATAAGTCCTTGGTGTTAGCTATTGTAGTTTTAAATTATTGTAGCTTGGGTACTGTAACAAAGATCTCAGTTGAGGTGGCTTACAAACAATGAAAATCTACTGCTCATAGATTTGGAGGCTGGTGGTCTGAGGTGAAGGTGCTGGCCCATGAATGCTGTGGATATTGCTCTGTATAAATAAATGCTTATTGGCCAGTAGCCAGACAGGAAGTATAGGCGGGACAAACAGAGAAGAGAATTCTGGGAACAGGAAGGCTAAGTCAGGAGACGCTGCCAGCCGCCACCATGAGTACCAACATGTAAGATACTGGTAAGCCACGAGCCATGTGGCAAGGTATAGATTTATAGAAATGGGTTAATTTAAGATATAAGTACTAGATAACAAGAAGCCTGCCATGGCCATACAGTTTATAAGCAATATAAGTCTCTGTGTGTTTACTCGGTTGGGTCTGAGCGGCTGCGGGACTGGCAGGTGAGAGAGATTTGTCCTGACTGTGGGCCAGACAGGACCAGAAAAACTCTAGCTACACAGGAGGAGTCTGCTGAGGGTGCTCTTCCTCATTTATAACAAGCCCCTTCCTCACTGTGTCACCACATGGTGAAGAGCCAGGCAAGTTCCCGTCTCTTGTCATGAGGGCACTGACCCCATACACACAACCCTAATTATCTCTCAAAGGCCCCACTTCCCAATACCAAGTCTGTGGAAGCTAGGGGTTCAATGGGGACTTTGAGGAGACACAAGTATCGAGTCTATATGAATTAATTATGAGTAAGAAATGACATGGCCACATTTGTCATTTCGAAAGCTCACCAAGGCAGGCATATGGGATGTCACTAATGAAGCCCTAGGAATGGTAACTGACAGCTACCCCTGACAGTAACTATGCATGTTAGGTCGGGGCTCCCACTCTGCCTCTGCAGCTCCACTCTGCCTGTCCACCTCTCACACTCAGTTCACCTTCCGGGAACAGTCTGATAATGAGCTGGTTTCTCACATCATATTAGGAATTTCTTGAGGCCGGGGGTTGCATTGATCTCTGTCGTCGGCACTGCCTCAAAGAAACAGTACACTGAAAGACTATATAGATCCATGCCACTGAAGACCCTCAAGGGCTGACCTGCACTGCACCACAGGGAGACTTCCTTTGGGTACATTCTGTGTTTGAATGTCTTACCATTGTAGCCTTACCTGGTCTTAGGCTTATGACATCATATTTCAAGGGTTCCTACTAAGACCGTGGGTGGAAAGCATGGTGTCCATGTGCTCCTGGCTTCCCAGAACCATCTGCATCCCAGCTTCCAGTTTCTTGGCCTTTGCCTTGAAACTGATGACAAATGAAATTTGCAAGTCCATCTAGGAAATTACCTCAACAGCCAAGTCATTTCCTTGGCGCCATTTACATTTCTGAAGTGTGGAGAAGCCGAGTTCCATTTCTTTCTCCACATTCCCTGGGCTGCCGGTAAGTCATTCTCACCCACACAGATGAATGGCAGATGACGTCACAGCACTGTGCAGCTCTTATTGCTCTAGCTCTCCCTTCCCATTTAATGACTGACTGGGGTTTCTCTGACCACGGCTCGCTCTTCGATACTGACATGTCAGAGCTCTGTAGCTCATCTCTGCCACTTGAGACCAGGGACACTGGTTTTTCATCTCATGGTTTTGGGCTGCACTTCATACAGACACATCCCAGGTGGATCCCTTAGCTGTCCAATGATTTAAGCACATTTTACAGAGGTCTTACACTGTGCTAGGGTGGGCACAGAGTGGAAAAAGGCATATGTTCTGTCTTGGAGGGGGCAGGGCATCACACTACTTCCAAAATAAAACAATAGACTAAGATCTGCTTCCTCCACATCAGTAGATAAAGAGTATCAGCCAAGGATGGTAGCTCAGGCTTGTAATCCCAGCACTCAGAGGCAGAGACAGGAGAATCACACATTCAAAGCCAAACTTGGCTATATAACAAAACTATGGCTCAAAAAAATATATACAGACCACTCATATGCATGTATTACACATACCTATATACATCTAGTCTCTGTGTGCCATATATATGTGTGTGTGTGTGTGTGTGTGTGTATGTGTGTGTATACATATATATATATATATTTATCTTTTACATGTGTGTGTTTACTACAGTTGCTTACTATGAACCAGGTGCTATTGACTTTGAATATTTTCACAAGTTAATTCATTCAATTCTCACAATATTGCCATAAAGTACAAACCTTTGCAATTGCCTCTTTTTATAAATGAGAAACTGGAGTGCAGACAGTGAAGCCATGTGCTCATGTTCTAATAAGCTTCTAAGTGGAGATCTGAATCAGGCAGATATACCGCAAGGCTCTGTCACTAACCCCTATGCTATAATTGCAAACATGTTAACAATAAAATCCTTCCCAGAAGGGAAGCTCCATGGAAGCCTTGAGATGCAGGCAGAAACAATTCGTTTGCTTGCTTTTTGAGGTTCTGTGGTCTGAACCTAAGATGTTACACTTATTAGGGAAGTATTCTACTACTGAAGTACATCTCCAACCTGGGCAGAAATACTTCCAGTGAATCCTTTGAGCTGGGATTTTGTAGGCTACTCACAGACAAAGAAAGATAAATAATGTGGTTTGGTTGGAATAAAGATGTGTTTGTCTTCTGCTGGGAAAACTGTCATACAGAAGAAGGGACACACTCCAGAGGGGGTGTGAAATCCAGCTGGTAGGAAGCACAGGTGCACAGGTGCTGTCTGTGGAAATGGAGTCGTCTGTCCCCTTTCCCTCAGCATGGCCTGCTTCCATGCTCTGGCTGCTCCACTCATCTTGGTGGTAAGGGACATGGGCTCTGGGATGCCAGGGGGTGGATGACTTGCTTCACCTAGTGATCCTGGGACCCGAGGAGCATCCTCTCTGTGGTGAAGTCACCTTTAGTACCCATGGCCCAGCGTAAAAGCTCTAAATCCCCATTTTTGTTGTCTACGGTTAGAAAACAGAGCACCTGAAAGTCAGCTGGAAGACTCTAAAGCCAAGGAGTCTTGAGGCAGGAGCAGAAATCATATGAAGACCCCTTTACCCACACACCTGGAGCTGAGGCTATCTGTGAGTGAAAGCCTCAGTCACCCTGCTGATTGCAACACCTACATGAAGCCATCCAGTGTGGTTGCCCATGCTTCCTCACAGGGTGGTGACCAGGTTCCAAGAACTACCATCCCAGGAGAAACAACTGGAAGCTCCACAGCCTTTGGCGGCCTGGCCTCTGAAGTCAAGTAGAATGATTTACAGTCTAGCCATAGAATCAAGAGAAGGAAACCAGACCATTTCAATTGAAAGTATAAACATCAAGGTTGTGTAGGAGAGAGTAGTGTGGCCAACTGTCTCACAGCGTCTCATATTCAGCATTCAGAACACTTGCCACAGAAACCAGCCATTTTGCTAGGGAGTTTGTGAAAAGAAAACAGGAATGATCTTAGTCCCACCACTTTTCTGACTCATTTCCCTACAGGTTCTATTTCCTACGAGATTTCTAAGGAAAAAAAGCATGCCCTGAGCTACTCTTCTTAAACATTTTTTTGAAAATTTCATACAATATATTGTGATCATATTCTTTCCTCTCCCCCAGCTCCTCTCAGATCCCCCATCCACAAACCCAACTTTAAGTCTTTATCTCTTAAAAAAAGAAAAAGAAAAACAAAACGAAGTGTGCGTACTTTTTGTGTTGGCCAACTATTCCTGAGTATGAGGCCTGTCCTGAAGTGTGGTGGGGACAGCCAGTGTCATCCACTGAAGAAAACTGATTTTCCCCCTCGCAGAGCTCATCAATTGCAAATAGCTTCTTGGTTACTGATGGGACTTTGTGCCCACTCTCTGTTCTCCGTACTAGGATTCTGTCTTTTTCACATTGTCACGGTCTCTGTATGTTTATGTGTGTATCAGCTCTGTTGTGTTTGGAAAATCCTGTCTCATTTAAGTTAACCACCACTTCTGGCTCTTACAATCTTTTTGCCTTCTCTTCTGAACAGATCCCTGAGCCTTGAGGGAAGGGGTATGATAGAGACTGTCAGTTTAGGGCTGAGTACTCCAAAGTCTCTCACTCTCTGTACATTATCCAGCTGTGGATCTTCATGTTAACTACCATCTACTTTGAGAAGCAGCTTCTCTGGTAATGGCTGAGTGAGTGAGGCATTGACCTCTGGGAATAACATGGTGTCATTAGGGGTTGTTTCATTGATATGTTCATTTAGTAGGATAATAGTAGTAGTGTTTTCCCTTGGCTCATATCCAAGCCTACTTTTAAAAAATAGTAATCCAAAGATTATTCATACATGATGTGATCACAAGACATGTAGTGACATACAGTTGCAATCCCACCATTGGAGGAGCTGAGGCAGGAGGACGGTGAGATATGTAATAATACCGTAGCACCCAAGAAAATCAATTAAACTACATAATAAGTGACCACAAAACAATTGTTTCCCAAGTCCTTCCTCAGTACTTTCAAAGCAAAGCTCTGCCCACTTGGCTCACTTCCTGGGATCTCTCTGCAGCAGTTCACACATGCCCTCCTTGGAGATGCTGTCTTGGATTACCAGGTGAAGCTGTGCCCACCTTCCAGCACATTGTCTGCTACCCCATCCCCGGGGATGCCACCACTTGTTTACTTGTTTATTTCTGGGTCTCGTTCCCACTCCCTCCCTCGGCATGATGAGAACCATCAGAACACAGGCCCTGTTTCTGTTCTCTGGCACACAGCCTGGTGTCTGGCACATAAATCCATTAATATGTCCATTAAATAGTTACTGAGCGAGCAAATGGAATATGGTGCCAAGTGCAGAAACCTGTTTGTTTCATGTTTGCAAGGTCCCAGGTAAGGAGAATAAAGGGATAGATATAGATATAGATATATGTAAAGTGTAAAAATTTTTCTCTGCCATCTCTACTTCTTGAACACTTTCTTAACTTTTATTCTTTTAAAAAAGTAACAGAGAATAGTACTGTCCAGGACTTTGCAAAAAATCTAGAAAAAAAATGACTACTTTTTAAAGTACTTCTCCACAGGATTTCAAGTAGTTCAATATGTTTCATTGTAAATTCACTTATGAAATTATTTTCTTTATCATAAGTAAGATAAAAATATGCAATGAGAATATATAATAAAACATAACATACAATATTATATTTATACTTTATTATATATTTATTGTTGGATATAAATATATGACATAATATTTATTTAAAATACAAATGTATTTTATGATTTTTATATAAGGTATAATGTTTATAATATGTTTATTATATTTATACAAAATGTAAATGATTTAAAACACTAGTTTATAACATCTATAATTATAATCTTTTCATGATTATAAATTTTATATAAATATATTTATAACATTTATGTAAAGTATAAAGATTTATTATAAAAAAATGTTATAGTACCTTAAAAATGTTTGATCTTTCCTTTACATATTTGATTTTTTGAAAATTCAAATTTTTGTGGGGGGGAACAGCTATAATATACACCAAAATGACGAAGTATGTACCAAGAAAACATAAATATCAAAAGCACTGAAGCGGCTTATTTGAATGAGGTGAAAGCCATCCATTTGAAAAAAACATCAAGCAGAAATAAAATGAAAAAATCAAAGAAATATATGGAATTTTACCTTCACCTCCTTCATTCCCACGTTCTTGTTCTCTGAACAGTGGAGTCAAAAATACGAAGCTTCTATGAGATACATGACATGAATGCATGCTTTTTCATCCAAGACTGTTATGAATCACAATTGCAAAGAAAAGGGGCTGTCTTTTGACATATTGTCTTCCCAGATTGATCTCACCACATACTAGCTCCCTACAGGGGACTGACTTAGGCACGTCGGGCTTGACCTAGCACCTAACATTTTTCATGGGGCTTAAATTATACTCACCTCACACCAAAAAAGAGGTCTGCTAAGAATCTTTTCAAAAACGGGTGCTTAATTTATATGAGACGGTGTCTAGACATTTATTTTCTGGAAATATTTAACTTGGATAAAACACGTGGCCCCCAAGATGAATGCAGGATTGAAATATTTCACTTGAAGATTTGTTCAAGGAAATGTCTGGTTGAGTGCAGCAGGCTTAAACATCAGAATGTTTTCCTAGGATGGAAAGGTCATCCTGTTGGCTGTGCCCTGGAAGGCCGTCACATCTGAACACCTCTGGTTTCCTAAGCAGCCGTTGCCCTTGTTATAACTACATTTCTGCAGTTATAGATGCATTTATCTAAGTCTGTATGTGATGACTATAGCCTAGACAGTTCCTGGGGTAGAAAAACAGGAGATAGAAATTCTGAAGATTACCTGCAATTTAACTTCAAAATGAAAGCTTTAGCCTCAATATCATAGGCCAGAGAAGAGGGTCATTTTTCCTTAAAGGACCAAATAAATAATTTAGGCTTCGTTGTCCGTACAGTATGTTGCAACTAGTGGACTTGGCAATTGTACTGTGGAAGTGACTCAAGACAACACAAGCGGATGCGGCTGTGTTCAAACACCTGTTCACAAAAGCAGATGTTTGCCAACCCATCTCAGACCAGCAGCTTTCAAATTGCTTTAACTGTGATACACGCTGAGAAACGAATCGTCCACCTTCACCCAGAGCAAACACATATATGGATCACTGTGTATGTCCACCAAGCAATAACTGTCTTTGTAAGGATCATACACCCTAGTATTTTCTATTCTACCCAAATTGATTCTAAGTTGCTTTTCAAATGCTGACACGGCCACCATCTAAATTGATTTCAAGACCCACGGATGGGTCATAACCTCCAATAAAGAGAACACAATGGGGCTAACTCTATGCTTGTGTATAAAGTGAATAGCGTGCAAACAGCTGAAAGTAGACAAAGGGTCACTGTCCTTCTGCTAATGAATGGAAACGCTTGCCCTGAGTGTCCAGCCTCAGCTGCCTGCTTGCATTTTCACATGATTGGAATCTGATAAAACTGTGACCCAGTAACCACAGATAACAAGAGCCGCTGAGAATGAGTGTAAATTGTCTAGAGGAAGGCTGGAGGACAGGAAGCTAGATGCTTATCTTCATCAAAGGAACAGGAAAAACCAATTTTGTTCTCTTCAGAATAGTGCTGGAAGAAACTTTTCTTTAAATGGAGCCACCATGGGCAAGAAAACAATGAGGAAGAATCTTACAGATGCAGTGCATAGGACACTGAGAAAGAGCCCGAGAGCTAGGTCCCAGTCTGCTGTGCCACTCTGTCTACCAGCCTTGATGCATGTGATGTCTGATCTTGGTTGTTAAAACACCTGGCAATAAGGCACCTCAACTGAGGAATTGCCTCCATCAGACTGGCCTGTAGGTATCTCTGGGGGGCACCTTTTCAATTGCTAATTGATGGAGGAGGATTTAGCCCACTGTGGGCAGTGACACCACTGGCCAGCTGAGCCTGGATTGTCTAAGAAAGGTAGCTGAATAAAGCCTGGGAGTGAGCAAGTAAGCAGAGTTCCTTCTTAGTCTCTGCTTTCGGTTCCTGTCTCCAGGTTCCTGCTGGAGGTCCTGCCCTATCTTCCCTCAATGACAGACTGTGATAAGTGTAAGCCAAATAAACACTTTGCTCCTCCATCTCAGGTTGGTAGGTCCTTTATCACAGCAAAAAAAGGCAGGCTAGGACAACCAAGCGTCCCTCCCCCTGGGCTTCTGCTCTCTGCCATGCAAGCTGTGCAAACTTGGGTGAGCATCTGCTCCTGGAAGTCTCAGATGCCTCAGTCACAAAGTCGGGTGGTAAGGCTGCCCATCCGAGCAGACTGAGATGCTGGTTAAACAAGTTAATACACTGAAGCGCATCCATGCCCAGCCTAAAACCAGAGCTCACTGCCTAGCACTTGCTAGAGAGAGATGAAACTCACTGGCTAGTACTTATGGCTATTGTGCCCATCTTTTTCATCTTGAAGAGTTTCAAACAAAAAGTCTTTAACAGTGAAGCTGAGCGATCCTATTATTTTCCCCAAACTTAGATTTTTGCCAACTGTTAGTACAACCTTATCTGTATACCTCTCTCTCTCTCTCTCTCTCTCTCTCTCTCTCTCTCTCTCTCTCTCTCTCTCTCTCTCCACCATATACATATATATTTAAGAGTAATTTTCCGGGATGGCACCTGTCACCCCAGCACCCAGGAGGAAAAGGCAGGAAGATGGAGAGTTGACATTGTTGCCAAAGGAAGAACACCGTATTCAACTCTATGGACACCATGACACACAACTCTGGAAACAGACGACAATGGGCTACTTACTCTCTTTTACTCAAAACAGGAGAAACTGGCTTCCACTCATAGCACCATGGCATAATTTCGCCATCTCGATCTTCCCACATTTCTATGTTTGTGACCCGTCATTCAAATGGAAAAGGCCAATGTGTCGAAGGGACAAAAGCCACTCCTTAACGGTAAGTCACCTCAGCACTGCAGAGATTTTCATGTGTCGCTCACTGAGGATAGGTCACTCAACTAGCCCCAGAGTAGGAATTCCAAAGAAAAGGTGTTTATGGTTCTGCCCAGATCTGGCTTTGGTGGGCTTCACTGGAAAACTTAGGGGTCAGTTCTTGGACAAATAAGCTGCCATTTGCTCACAGAGAACTGCTCTGCTTTGTGCTGCAGGATGAGGAAAGGGGTGAGGAGTGAGTAATAAAATGTATCACCGAAGTATGGCAGAAACAACTAGACATACCTTGCTGCCACAACACTCATTCCAGAGTAAATGCCAAGAGTCAGGCAGCACCTGTCCCGCGGTCCCTTTATACACATTACATGTATTCTTCCCTATGACATGCTCAGAGGCAGCATGGATCCAAGCCCAGAGTTAGGTGGGCTGCCGAAGGCCACACTGATCCTAACAGAGCTGGGGTCTAGCTTAGCCTGTCCAAGCCTAGTTTCCACACTCTGTCGCTCTCATACCTGTGAATCTGATAAAAATGTGCGAGTAAATGAACCAGCTCTATCTCCATAGGACCTCAGCCTTGCATCCCTCCTGATCCTCTCTGCCTCGTTCCCAGAACTCTGACTCCACCCCACCGCAGCTCAGACCATTTTCTAAGAAAAACTCTATTAGCTTCCTTTTTACCTGCTCAACCCTTGGGTCAGCTCAACACAGGGCCATGGGCAGGATGGCAAAGGGCTGGACCCATCAGCAACAGGCTACACCCCTCTTTCTCTGCTGCCTCCATGGCCTCAGTGAGAGTCAAGTTAGCCCCTGTGCAGGGAAGACTTTCTCAGCTGGTTAGGTGTCTGCTTGGTAAGATACCCAAACGCATAGGAAGGTTCAAAAGCAGATTTAGCATATTCTCTGAACTCTGCACCTGGATCTGAAGGTGTTCATGTTTTGCAGCATTTGTTTCTGTTTCTGTTCCTGTTGCTGTTGTTGTTTTAAAATATCCTGGTGGGGTTTAGACATCCTCCTTGGAAGCTATCTGAGCTGTCCTGTGTCCAGGAGTTAATACTACCAAGGGGCGTGGTGGTGGGGGGCACTCATTCACCCTGACCAGGCCTATGAAAAGGGGTGGGAGTAGGGATCATTTTAAACATGTGGCATTGTAGTGCATGTTTTTAAAAGTGTCCATACATGATATTCTGGCTGTGCCTTTCTGGTCTCATTTATTCAACAGAGAGAGTTTTGCTGGGATTCATCCATGATACTAAATAGAGCTCTAGTTTACTCTTTCAATTGCTGTTTCAAGTATCATCTACAAATGACCCATGAATTTATTTACCCAAACTTCTAAAACTGTGATAGTAGTCATTGTTTACTCAGACTCTAGAATCTCCAAGGAGATGGGTTTCTGGGCATGCCTGTAGGGGAGTCTCTCAGCTACATCAATTGTAAGAGGAAGACTTGTCTTAGTTGTAGAAGGGACCAGTCCCTGGAGCCCTGAACTGTACAAAATGGAGAGAGTGAGCTAAATGCAAACAAGCATTCACTCACTGCTCTCAGCTTCCTTCATAGGGATGCAATGTGACCAGCCAGTCTCCTGTTCCTGCCGCCCTGCCATCCAGGTCTGCGACCCTGTCTTTCTTGCCACGATGGACTGACTGTGTCCTTCTAAAACAGCAAGCCAAATCGACTCTTTCTCTCTTCCATTGTTTTTGTCAGAGTGTTTTATCCCAGGAGCAACACAGTAACTAAAATACGCACAGTGCTAATATTGATACCTACGAAAGAGTTCTCTTTCTTTCTCCTAATGGATCTCTCTCTCTCTCTCTCTCTCTCTCTCTCTCTCTCTCTCTCTCTCTCTCTCTCTCTCTCTCTCTCTCCCTCTCCCTCTCTCTCCTTTTTAGGCATTGCCAATTGTTCCCCCAAACTGATTTTGTCACTGGCCTGGTGTGATGGCTCCCATTTCCTCTCATCCTCACCAACAGTTGGGTCTGTCATGTCTGTCCATGTGATGGACAGACATGGTATTTTCTTGTTTTCATGGGTGTTCCCCCACTGGCTAGTAATGTCTTTTCATGAGATTACTGGCTGTTTGAATTGCCTGCTCATAATCTGTCAGCTTTTCCAGGGTTCTTTATCTTTTTCTTATTGACTTGTATGGATTATTTATATATCCTGGATACTAACCTTTTAAAACTCAGATTTGTAGTAAATATTAGGACAAGCTTTGTAAACTTCAAAGCAGTATAAAGAAACTGGTTTTTACTAGTGTTTCAATCTACTTTTACATCTGTCTTATCACCTAAACCAGAGCCCCTCAAGGACAGAGAATGTGGCTTCCTTGTGTTTATTTATCCAGGGTAAGTGTTAATAGGAAGCAGCCTGGAATTATGGGGGAAATTATGGCTTTGAAAATATAAATGGGGTTAATGCTGCCTGCTCCTCTGAGGAGCCCAGGAAGCTTGCTCAGCTGTTTCACCTTCCCAAGGCCCTGCTTCCTTTGTTCTAAAATGGAGAAAACAGCTGCCAGGGTTTTGTGAGGAACCCCCTAATATACTGCAGGTAAAAGTCCCTGATACAGGCCATAGTGGGTGCTAGATTTTCAATGGATATTAGCTGAACAGAAATACTAGGTATTTGGGGAGGGAGGTAAGTTTGAATGATTGCATAACAGCTTCCATCTCTTGGGCTCTTGGGGCTACTCTCCATGAACAGTCTTTCTCTGTTGCAGCTGAGCCCAAGAGGGATCTGGAGAGAAGTTCAGCTTGTGAATGAGGGCACTGAAGTATAAACATTGACCTATCTCATTCTTGTCCTAAAATGCAACCAGTAAGGCTTGTTGAATCTGTACCTTGGGCCAGGTCTTCTTGGGCACCGAGCTCCATCGGTCAAGGAGATGCAGGGAGTTCCTACCGCCAAAGGTCTTGCATCCCACCGATTTACCAAAACAAGAAGCAAGCAGACAAATAAATTGTGGTTTATTTTTCACAACCCACGTCTAGCTCAGACTGAGCCTGTTATGCACCCCGAGGAAGGAGAGAGACAACACTTATGATTCCAGAGTTTTTATTAAATCACCACATCAATCAGTGCTGTAGGACAGGGACTCGGGAGCCTTGTTTCTCCTGACAGCCCCGAGTAGCCGCAGAAGTGGGGTTTATAAGCATAAAAATCACAAACATTTGTTGCCAAGTTACGGTTACAATGTTCACCAATTAGGATTTAGAGATTAGGGGCTTCCTTGAGTGTTCCACCATTGTCAATCGATATACCATGCAAGCCTTTCAGTCCAACCAATCAGATTCATTTGTTCCTTCCATTGTTAGGAACAGCCATAATGTTTCTAGAGAACTAAAGATGCATAACGACTCTTTCTATGATTTAGGGAGGAGGTTGGTCGACCATTGGAAAGTTCTCAGCTCCCCTAGGGCTTGGGGACCTGAACTTTATTTCACCCGGCAGGTAAAATGGAGTCTGAAGTTAAAATGACAGTGCTTAGGCCAAGGTGCTTTTGCCTACATCCTTCAAGACAGCATAAGCCTTACTTACAGCATAAGGCAAAGAGCTTGAGGGTGGGGGCTTGCAGGATAGAAATCAAGGCAGCCTTTTCGGAGATACGATATTGAAGCCAAAACAAAAAGAGATGGAAGAGAGCAAGCTGACACTTGAGGAGTGCGAGCGCTTCAAACAGAGTGACTAGAGGCAGACCCCATTCCAGTCTGTAGCTGGAACTGAAGTCGGGTGACAGCTTTCCCACTCCTGTGAGCCTAACTCATGCCAAGGAAGGAAAACACCATGAGTCCCCAACAGCTGGGAAAGCCATCCTTGTCAGCTGTCCCCACATCATCCTGACCAAGCAGCCGCTAACGGGACAACCTCCAGACCAACTACTCTCCTACCAACTTCCCTTCCATGTCACTCTTCCAGCTCTCCTGCCCCAAGCCTGTAAACTCAGCCAGACAGGCTTAGTTTTGTTTTTGTTTTGTTTTTTTTTTCCACGTAAAATCTTTTCACCCCAACAGTCCCCACGCCATCTATAGGTGGGAACTTGTAGACCAGTCTGTATGTATTCGCTGAGAACACCAGAGGATTGAATCAAGCCTGGAGGGGTGCCAGGTTTTCATTAAATCCCTTGTAAAGCAGCAGTACGCTTCTCCAGGGCAGCATCTGCTGAGGAAGCCATCTGGGATCCATATCGCCCTGCTCCAACAAAACGCCAGCAGTGTGAAAAAACTTCTCCCCTCTGCTCTGCAGTGAACTGGAAAAGTAACATTAGTAATCACTTCTGCAGGCTCCATAATGACATAATGGGCATTGGCTGCAGCCTTGAACCGAGGCTGGCAGTCCCCCACCAACAAGCTGCGTGGATCCATAGTGTCCCAAAGAATGTAGGTCATCACTCATGCCCATCTCTCTACCTAAGAAATAACAGATACAGAATTTCCACTCTGAAACAAGGAAAGAAAATCATTGAATGAATGTCTGATGATGATGATGATGATGATGATGATGATGATCTTACAATTCAGGTATTGTTGTACTTTTCTTACAGAGGAGGAACCTGAGCCTAGAGTTGCTAGCTGGCTGACACACATAGGCAAGCCACAAACACAGGTAAGAGGCTGTACTGAAAATCAGACCTGTGTCTCATGAACTCCATAATCTGGGAGCATTCCACTGCACCCAAAGAACTCTGAGAGTGGTACACAAACCATGTACTCAGTAGCTTATTTTATTTATTTATTTATTTTGCCAACTATAATTCAAAAGTGCATCAAGCAGGACAGGATATCTGTGTATATCTTCCATACACAAATGCCTGGATCTAAGCAAAGCTGCTAAGTAGTTGCTACTGCCCACGGGTAACTTAAGTCCCTAACTTGCCTTCCGTTTGGCTGAGCTAAAAGGAAGTCCCTTCCCTGCTCAATTCTCCTGTCCTTCTCTCCAAAGCCCAGCCTACTCGAGCTAAAAACAAATATAGCCGTACAGCCCGTTCCTGATACCTGACCCCACATCACAAAACAGATGCAACGGCCAGCATCAGTTGCACTAAGAGCATCTCCTGACACTGCTCTTTCCTGCGTCGTCTTCCACTGCAGAACATGAGCAGCCCCATTTAGTCTGAAAGCTAAATTTTACTTCTGTCTTGAACATGCAGGATGTCTGTAGCACTACATAGGGCAAAGAAATGGAGTCTTCTTTTCCTTGAGGGGAGCTTAGAGAAAACAACGGCTCCCGTCAATACACGAATTCCCAGGCAGGAAGTAGCAGAAAAAAAAAATATAATACAAACAAACAAATTAAAAATAAAAAGACCTGACTGCGCATGGGCACACTCCTGAGCTACCTAATAAGACTAACTCAGGGAGAGAGAAGGAGAAGTAGGAGGAGGAAAGAAAATAAATAAATAATGCCTGAATTTTAGGGCTAGACGGGCTAAGTTTTGCATCTTGGCCTTCATGCCTAGCCCTTGTGTGATGGCAAGACATCTTTCCCTGTCTGAGCATGGTTCTGTGAAAACTAGACCTAATGCTGTCTCATTGAATTACTGTGAAGAGGAGAGGAAACAACATATCCAGAGCCAGGCACATGATAGACATCAGTGGAAACACAGTTACTTTCCTTGACTCTCAGATACATCTCATGCGTGGCTGCAACTTCAAAGAAGAAGTGTGTGTGTGTGTGTGTGTGTGTGTGTGTGTGTGTGTGTGTACGTACGAGTGTGTAAAAGGAACTGCTAGTTTTCTTCTGGAATGATAGTTTTTGATAGTTCAGATATTGGATCATCCGAATGTCTGCCTTTGAGCAACTTTGCTTCTTCCCTAATATAAACACCCACTGATGATTTCCTGCCTCACATCCCACTGAAGCCTGAGAGCCCCTGGACAAGGGAGGCAAGTCGTTAAGTCACTTCGTGAGACTCTCCCTTCTGCTAGGGATAACTGCGTTAGCCAAAGGTTCCGTTTTAAAAAGACGGAGAGGTAACGTGGAAGGTGCTGAGAGTGAAGGAAAAGGGCATCGTGAGTGCTTTAAGCTTGACTGGGATTCACAGAACGTGCCCCTCGCTCCCACATCCATGGTGTAGTCTGTACAGAATGATCCTAGTTGGAATTCTTCTGGCTCGAACACTCGAGCAAATTGCTCATCACCTCTGAATAAGAGCTTCCCGGTTCTGCAGGGAGACTGGAGATGGTAATAACTATATTTGCCTCATGATTAGGGGACTACAAATGAAACCCATGTAGCTACTCGGCTCATTGCCCACCCGAGAGCAGGTGCTTAATAAGCCTTGCTTTAAAACTGCGTCCACAGCAACTGTGTGAAGAGAACCACTGAGCCGCTTTCCTAGATGAGAAAATAGAGATGCAAGGGAGAAAAAAATCACATTCAAGCTCCAGCAGCCTGGCTTGCTCTGATAGGATCCACACATGGATTGACTTGAGTGTGGAGCCCATTTTCTGTCCAACACACACAGTGCTGCCACGCCATACAGACAAGGGATGGAGATTTTAAATGCATTTTGCTTCCTTCTGAGTTGCTTCCTCTCTTCTGGCTTGTGTCTTCCTGCCCTGTAGCCCTAGCAGAAGCATCTGGTATGCTGCCAGCCTCCCCCACCCTACCCTTGCTGCCAACTGAGGCTCCCACCCAGCCAAAGAGGCAACTGGGCAACCACATCCCCTCCCCTCCCCCACCACTTGCCTTTGAAGTGTGCCTGTCATCTGACCAGTTCTTACTTCAGCTACAAGCTCCAGACTCCCAGGCGACCTTGAACCTTGGGTCCCCTATACCTCAGTGCAGCCATTAGATAAGGAGCTTGATTTTAGTCCGACCTGAATTTACTAAACACTTACACTGTGCCAGCCATGGACTTGGCTCAAGACATAGAAATGGTAAAACTTAGACTATGAACCCATGGAAAAGGAAAAAACCCAATCCGGTTCAGGTGAAGAGTCACCGGGTCCCCACATGGTGCCAGATCTTATGGGACACACTGGCAGGGATGGAGAGAGGCTGAGACAGCAAGATGGCAGTCCTCTGGAAGAGAGCTGATGGGTGGGTGGAACAGTATCCCAGCACATAGATACCTGGCAGGTATTCATGGCCCCCTCCATGGGTTCCATACTACACTTTACATATGGATATTCTCTCTAGTCCTCAGTAGACATTGAGATGGATGCTTGAAGGGCCAAGGAAGGTCCTCGGCTCAAAAACAATCATGGTGATGAAGATTCTAGACTCCAGGTCTGCTTTTTCTCTCAAATGCTGCTGTTTTCTTGGCAGTGTGATGGCAGATCCATTTTCTTATTATTACCTCACAGTTGAATAGAGTACAAGGATTTTCCAAATCACATTCCCTCCATTATCTCATCTGAGCATCCAACTCTAATTGGGAAGTGCTTTCTGCGAGACCCTAAGGGTCACAAGACAAGAAGACCAGTGCCAGACCCTGCAAGGTTATTTAACTCTGGCAACACCCTGTGAAAAGAGGCTGCATAATTCCTCTCCCCATTCCTATTTAGAGACCTCGAGGCTCAGGGCAGCTCTCTCACATTCCCAGCATGACTTCAGAGAAACCCTGAGCTTCCTCTGGGTTCTCACAGCAGCCAGTGCGTCTGTCAGTTAGACAGGTCCGTAGTCAGAACAAGCCCTTACTCTCCTCATCAAACCAGGACAGCCTGTCCGCCTGTGGAAAGATAAAAACAGCTTTGTAGATGCACAGTGCTCACGTGGTCCTTTGCGGTATGACTCCGGGACACTCACCGAGCCTCCCCAGGCTTCAATTCCCCATTTGCAGGGCGAAGCAATGATAACCTCCACTGTCTGTCTGTGTCAGGGATTCGACAAGAGGCTGGTGAGCTGCGGCACAGAAAGGGGGGGCAGGCCTTGGGAAGTCAGCAGAGCAGGAGGGTGTCCTTATGAACGGCTCTGTCCATATGTGAGTAGGGAATCAGAAACTCAGGAGACAAATGCCAGTCCCTTTCGGAGTCCTGTCCTGACTTCAAGGAGCCCCAGCAAGGTCTGGGCACGGAGCTCTGGTGATTTATCTGCCTTCGACTCTTCAGCGAGGCTCCACTTTCAGACCAGAAGGGAGGGACTTTCACAGAGAGAGACGGGCCTCATCATAAGGTGACAGCAGCTACGCCAGGAGGACACCAAACACTGCGGCTATAAAGTCTTCAGGTTGCTGTGTCTGGCAGTAATTACACGGCTCCTCTTCATAAATCCTGCTCTTGAGTGGTTTACTGCCCCCTTCCTCCACACACACAGGCTGGAACCTGTCCTTGGGGCCGGAGGCAGGCTTGCGAAGAGGGGGCGAAGAAAGTGGAGCTGCTTTGTGGGCAGGAAAAGGCGGCAGCCACAGGAAGCAAGCAAGCAGCAAGCCCCCTCCCAGGGTCCCCAAAAGGCAGAGAGGCTGTGATTCAGTCTCTAGTTCCTGCAGATTCCAACCCCTCAAGTTTACTAAAGTCACCTCTACCAGCTCTGATTTAGCTGGTAATTCATCTGTCTCCCTAGAACGTGGTGACCAATCCCATTGCCAGTGTCTTATCCGTCCTCACATGAGGCCAGCAGACACCCCCCACACCCAGAGGGACAGACAGACAGACTGGAGGCACAGGCTCTCACTCTGCTTTCTAAAGGCCCCCCACAATGGTCCCTGATTCTCCAGGATGAAGTCCACACCCCTCAAGTCAAGGTCCTTCGGGACTTCCTATCACCTGTCCCAGCCTGTTGCTTAGAAATCATCCAGCCAGCCTCCTCCACCTGGGAGGTTATTGAGCTGTAGAAATGAGCCTTGAGAGTCGTCTTCCTAGAGCTTCTCAAGCGGTGCTGTAGGTCCTTCTGACAAATGCCAGTTCTCAGCTGCAGCTTTAGGCTGCCGAGGTGGGGCCCAGGCAGCTCGTTCAGAATGTCAGAATGTTGTCTCAGGCAGTAGGCTGCATGCTGTGACCAGAAAATGTTCCTGTCCCGCTCTCCTCATACATTCTAGTGCACGGAACCACCTTGATTTGGACTGTCTTGTTAAAATGCTGGTTCTGATGCCTTGGTTTGGGTGGAGCTCCAGTAAGTTCTCTGCCACGTCAGTGCTGCTGGTCCTCAGGGCACGCCTTCACTAGCAAAGGTTGGCACAACTGTGGATGGCAGATTCCGTGCCATTTCCCAGCATGCCTACTTACTACCTCACTATGAACCTTTGTCAATGCTGGACCCTCTGCCTTCCTTTTTCGTTCCATCCCTTTCTGATCTTCCTTCTCCACAGGACAAGTTCACACACAAAGTCAGTGTGCAGAGCCTGTATGCCAGCAAGTCTCTGAAGCTCTCGGGCTGGATGAAAGCCTCCCGCTCCCTTTGCCTTCTTGTAACTTTGCACACACACCCCGTGTGAGAGTTCACACTAGACCATCTCTCGGTCTGTCTCTCTGCTTCTGCCTCCTCACTGATGAGGAATCAGACAATCACCTTACCTCTTGCATCTGGGTATTTTTCTTGTCTGTCTTATTTGTTGGTGGTTTGTTTGTTTTTGAGACAGGACATGAACTCATGATCCTCCTGCCTCAGTTTCTCAAGTGATGGGATTACAGGTGTGTGTCATCTGACTTATCTCTCCTTCATGCATCTCTTTATTCAGAGCACCGACATAGCACCTGGCTTAGAGCAGAACAATGGATAGTTAGTGAGTGAGTGAGTACGTGAATATTCAACCACTTCTTGGTGGGTAAAGCAGTAAATAAAATATGCACAAGCAGAGGTGTGCCCTCACTAGCACTCCGGTTTCCCCCACAGGCCCCTTACTTCCTGATAGGTTGCTTTTATAGTATCAATAGCAAACTGTTTTCTAAGCCAAACCAACTGCTTAAGCCCAGAAGATGCAATACAGAGATCTCAACTAGGAACATCATTGGAAGTTCCCAAGAGGCAACATCCAAGCAGCAAGTGTACACAGGTACATTTCTCAAATAAGACGACCCACTTCCCATCTCCCAAACAAAGGTCTTTCCTTGACCTGTGTGTTCTCCACACTTCACAAATGCTGACCGTGTAACTCCCAGAAGAAACAGGTATGGAAAAAAACAGGTAAGGACAAGGCGAAGAGACAAGCCATGACTAGAGCACTCGTGTGTGTGTGTGTGTGTGTGTGTGTGTGTGTGTGTGTGTGTGTGTGTGTAACTGAGGAGGTAGAGATCAGATGGATCTCTGAGTTCCATGACAGCCAGGGCTACACAGAGAAACCCAGTCTCAAAAACCAACCAAACAAACAAATCCAAACAAGCAATCCCAGGAGCTGCAATTGGGAGACACGAGTTCACACAGCTCTGAGGAGAAAGGGAAAGTCGAGTTTATGTAGGCAAAAGGCTCTTAAACCATTACACAGTAATTCAGATTATTTGAAGAGAAACTTCTCTTTGCTTTGTCAAGAATACAAGGGCTACTTGACACCCACTACATGACAAACGGTGAGGGGGAAATACATGAACTGAAGAGCAATGTTCATAAAGCAGGAGTCTAGTGATCTCAGGACGATCATCTCATGGCCTCTGGGCACAATGGCATGGTCCAGCCCTTTTGGTCATTCCAGGTATCTGCTTCAGAGAGTGGAGGTGGCCAGTGTTCACTGGGACAGCACTTATGATGGACATGAATCCTGATCCTTTAAGGGCCTCCTGGCTGAAAGCGATTGCACACTACTTTCACAGTGATTTTCCTTTTTAATTTCACATTAGACATACACAAGTAGGACCGAAGGTCAATGGGAGGAAGTTGAGCAGAACCAGGCCAGGTATTTAGATTAGATTAATTAATGAATAGATAGAGTATTTAGATTAGGTTAATTGAGCATCTATTATGTGCTGACACCAATGTGGGCACTGAAGACAGAGATGAGAGTGTAAAACACAAATTTACTCCACTCTCCTGGAGTTTCCAGTTTCGGGCTAGTGTGAGTGGTGGGGAAAATATAAACAAACAAAAACAAGAAACCAAATAAATACAAAAATTCATATGCTAAAATAAGGAACTGAATAGCAACAACAACAAAAAAAAGAATTAGAGCTTCAGCTTTCAAATGGCCAATGAAGGGCTATCAGAGGTGGGCATAATTAATTAATGAAGAAAGAAGAGAGAGAGAGAGAGAGAGAGAGAGAGAGAGAGAGAGAGAGAGAGAGAGAGAGAAACAAAGAGAAAGGGGAGAGTAAAGAATTCCCTGGGCAGAGAAAACACTGGACAAACCCTGGGGCGGGCTGGGACTCTGAAAACTTGAGAAGCCCAGTCAGAAGAAACCTTCAAAACAAAGACAGTAATGTGATCTGACATGGAACTCACTGGCCATGGTGACAGCAGAAGCCAATGAAAGGCTCACTAGCAGAGGAGAATTTAGGCTTTGGTTTTTTGTTGTTGTTGTTGTTGTTGTTGTTTTTCCTTTTTCCTTTTTTCCTTCTCAGAATGGTAACCCTATTTCCTTTGTAGAAGGAGTTTGAGGAGATGGAAGATAGGCCTTCACCTATGGAGACCGTGTAATTATTCTGTTGAGAAGACAATCAAGGCTGAGCCCAGCTTGGTTGCAGTTGATGGGTGGAACAGCCGTAGAAGTACCTTGCTCTGGAAAATCTACACCAGAAGGTCCCAGGTAGAAACATCCCATATGTAAGTGGTATGCACACTCACAGTGGAACACCTTGAGGAGGTGATTGATGAATGCAGTGCCTTTCATTTGTGACATATGCATGCCATCTACTGACTTCTGTGCCAGACCCCCAGGCTGATCATCAGTTTGGCTCAAAGCATGAGGAACATTCCCAGTAGCCATGTGTGGCAGTGTGTACACAGCCATTCCCATGCACTGAAACAGGTAAGGGGAACATAGGCATTTTCTACCTTGCCATTGTTAGGCCAGTGTTGGGCCACGGTTAAGAATGGGTAATTTTTCAAAACACTGCACATGAACCAAGTTTCCCATCAAGCTGAGCGCCTGAGAAATTTGGATCTGTTGGATACTGGGAAGGAATGTTGCTCCACAAAAAAAAAAGAAAAAGATAGGGGCTATCCATGTCACAGAGGATCAGGGCATCACTGGACTCTCAACTGAAAAGCTTCTCTTCTCAGTAGGCGATGATGGACATAGAGACCATAAGTGGCCAAAGTACAAAGATTAAGGGACTGACTGCAGAACGCTCAGGCCTAAATGGAGCATATGTATCAAACAGCACCCCACAATATGCCCCCCCACACACACACACAAGGCTCAGGGATCACTGTACAAGAGGGGTCAGAAAGAGGGGGTGGATGGCTCGAAGGAAGCTGTCTTCTGGACACAGCAGGGCAGCTGTGCAAATGAACTCAGCAGTGGTGAGACAGTGTGCACAAGGCCTGAGCAAGCCCAAAGCAGGCCAAATCCCAGCGTGAAGATTCAAGGTGGGCATGAAGTCCTACCCCTAGCCACTGAACTATTGGCAATTGTTAGCTGCTGTGGAGGAAGAGACCGTTTTCTCGAGGATATAGCCCCAGATAAGTTGACCACACTCCAGTGGAAGACCATGTATCCAAGAATATTCTAGCAGTACAAATTGGTCTTGGCAGGTTAAAAAAATAATAATCAAAAGACACAAAATTAGATGGGCAGGAAAAAAGAGGGTGGGTTTGTAAAGAATTGGGGAATGAGAGTGAGTGTGTCTATCAAAACATGTACAAACTCTCAAAGAACCAATCAATTTTGATAATATGGAAGGGTACACACATGCATCTGCTTCCCTTTATTTTCAGTGCTAAGGAACCAAGGACCTGGCACATGCTAGGCTAGCACTCTACCACTGAGCTATGCCCATGACCGTCTTCCTGTTCTTAGATCCTCTGTGATGCTTATTCAAGAAGAGAAAATTGCTGCAGTTAGTAGCATTTTAGGGAGGGGATTTTTTCAAGGTCCTTTAGACCATTTGACAAATCCTAATCTTAGGTCTGAACTACCTCCAAGGACAACTTAATCCAAGCCCTTTTTCGGTAGGTAGACAAACGAAGATCCAGAGAAGACAACAGCCTCTCTGGCCTTACAAAGACAAAGCCAGAGATATAAAGCTGGTTTGGCAAAGCTGTAGATATAAAGCTGTCGTACTAGTTCTTGATCTGAGGTCCATTCTCTGTGACACCTCCCCCCATCTCTCTAATACACACACACACACACACACACACACACACATACTCATAAGGTTTACCTCTGGGCTCTAAATCATCAGCCTGGGATTGAAATGGACTTTTGAAAGACTGTAGCATGCATGTGCAGAAGGCTTGACTTGCTCCGAATCTTGAATAGTCACCAAAGCTGTAATTCTCTGCATTCTTGAGACTAAGAAAGCCATGTCTTCTTCATCTCTGCATCTGCCCACTGAGGAACGCCTCTCAATGAAAGGATGCATCTCTAGCTGTCCTGGGACTGCTCATCACTGTAGAGTAAAGCCAAATGATGTCCTGAAGAGCTTAGCTTTCTCCCCAGCTCTGGCTGGAGGAGACTCTGTGAGCAGTGGGTGGGTGGCAATGACTGTCTCTCCCTTGCACGTCAATTGCCTTTTGGGTGGTATTTATGAAGCCATCCATCTTTTCCCCTGACAGTCACTGTGCCCCAGTGCCGCTCAGGAGAGAAATCCTTCTTAATTATCAGACCTTTCTTGCTCCCTTGAGATCCTTGAGTGGCATACCAGGAGGGGCTGGTGGCGTGTAATCTGGTTCTACCAGCCAGAGAAGCATCTGGTTTGCTCAAACTCAAGGGCCATCTTGCTGGCTCAGTGCGTCTGGAGGGGCGACTCCAGCAAGCCAGCCGTGTTTTATGTCTCCAGGAAAAGACCTCTGTCCTCCAGCACTTGGAGGGCCTCTAAGTGGTTAACGAGTCAAACCCACGGGGTCAAAGTCAGACCCACAGAACTTAGGTTACCATGGCTTGGTAGTGCCATCGATTCTTCTTGCCTGTGCCACTTTGAAATCCTAGTGGGCGTGGTCTCTATGCAGTTTTCTGTCTAGACTCATTTCTTGTTGATCTCTGGAACATTATTTATGTGCTATGCTAGTCAGTTTCATATAACTACAGTTACATACCCAAGACAGCTAAAGAGAGCAGGGCTTCATTTAGCCCGTCTTTGGGGCTGGAGTGAAAGCATCATAGTGAAGGGTCAAGGGTTGTCCTATGGCCACATCACCTTATTGATGGTACAGACAGCAAGGGTAGGAAGGAGTAAGTGCATCCCTGTCAAGATTTAAAGTTCTAAGCAAAAATAGCATAGTTTTGGTGTACCCAGTCAGTAAAATGTTAAGCCCCTGTTTGAAACGAATCAGAAGGACAATATGCTCATGATATATAAAGATGTACTCTGGGGACTGGGAAGATAACTCAGGTCCATAAAGTGCTTGACCTGAACACATGAGGATCTGATTTCAATCTCCAGAGACCAGGATTTTTATTGTTGTCTCTAAAGGCTGTGTGTGGTAGTATATTTAGCCCAGCAGTGGGAAGACAGAGACAGGTAGAAACCAGGGACTTGCTGGCCAGCCAGCCTGGCCTACTCCACAATTTCCAGAATCTCTGTCTCAAAATAACAAGGAGGGTGGCTTTCTGAAAGACAACACTCTAGTCTACACACACACACACACACACACACACACACACACACACGTTTGTGCAAACATGTCTGTACCACACAAACATGTAGACAAATATGTAAATAAATAAATACACACTATAATTACAATTGCATCTAAATAGTAGATAAAAATCACCCAAAGCATTCTGCCAGGAGACACACTCAACATTAGCCATGGAAAGGTACTAGAGATGAATGAATTCCTGTGTTGAATTTTCAGTGGTGGCCACTTCCTAAAGAATGAAAACAAATTAGAAGTAAATGAAGCTACATAAATGGAGTTACATCAGTTTCCCTACTTTCAAATATGCATGAAAAACAGACTTTGCCTCTGGTGTCTTACAAGCACCACTGGGCAACTAAGGCTTGAAAATGCTGAGAATAATTCCTAGGTTGTTGTGCCATTTCATAAAAGTTTTGTCTCTGCTTTTCTCCTCTGCTCTTCTCATATATTACTTTAAAGAACTTTCTCTTCAACCCTGTTTTGAATTGTTGGTCAGGGATGTCCAAGAGACTCCCAAATTATACGGCATATCTCTATTGCCTTTCATTGCCCCCAGAGATGGATGGTAAAGTCTGTATCCCTGAAGGCACTGTGCACTTCAGATACAGTGTCCAGAGACTTCTGTGCTGGAACTGACCTGTAGTAGGAAGGTTTCTCCAGTCCCACCAATTCCCCACAGTCCTACGGCCCTGCTTATAAAATAATTACTCAGAAGCTTATATTAATTATAACTGCTCGGCCATTAGCTCAGGATTATTACTGACTAGCTCTTACACTTGAATTAACCCATAATTCTTATCTATGTTTAGCCACGTGGCTTTGTATCTTTTCTCAGTTCTGCCTTGTCACTTGCTTCCTCTGTGTCTGGCTGGTGAGTCCTGACTCTGCTCTTCCTCTTCCCAGCATTCTCTTCATCTGCTCACCCTGCCTATACTTCCTGCCTGGCTACTGGACAATCAGCATTTTATTTATCAACCAATCAGAGCAACACATATTCACAGTGTACAGAAAGACATCCCACAGCACTGACTTAAATGTTTCCTCCCTAAAAACTAGCTTTCCTGGTACTAGAAGGTGCTGTGCAAGCCTCCAAAGGAGAGAGACAAGCAACAGTCAGTCCTACCCAGCTATGAGATCTATGAACTGTGTCAATGACCATCATGGCACTATAACCCTAAGGGTTCAGTAATGGCATGCATAACTTGGTAGTAACCAACAGCTCTCTAATTGGACTTAAGACCCCATCAAAAAGAGAAAAATCATATCTGGTACTAGAAACTTAGCCAGATACCTAGGGCTAGTGAAGTCATGGATCTTGGAGGAGAACCTACAACCATTTCTTTCCTAAGGGATAATCCCTAACTACATTCTAAATGTCTTTATGCCCAGAGATAAATGTAGTCCCCACCCTTCAACAAGGAAACTTCTACTTGCAACAAATGGAGACCATTACAGGAAGCCACAACCAATCCAAATGCAGAGTGGTGGAGCCCAGCCCCAGTGGATACATCAACAAAACAACTCCTGAAACCAAGGCTCAAAGAACATTGAAGAAGAGACAGAAAAACTGTAAGAGCCAGAGACACAGGGAGTTTGCTGTAGGATTGTGTGTCCTAGAAATGTCAGAAGCTACACCCATAAAGACTCACCAGCATGACTGCCTAAACATGAACTAAATAAGGACAACACCAACAGATATGCAAACATGGACAGGGGAAACTCTGGAAGCCTCAACTATACAGAAAGAACTACAGGCAACTGAGGGGTGCTGAAGAGTAGAAGAAACAGTCTTCACCAAGGAAGAGCACACCAATCGGTTATCCAATACCAAATGGTCAGCCCTGAAATCATACATACAAGTAACATTATAGAAGCTCTGTGTGTGTGTGTGTTTATGTGTGTCATCTGTGTTTGTGTGTGTTAAAGTGTGCATGTAATAATAATGAAAAAAGTCTATGAATGTGAAAGAGAGCAAGGGGTGTATGGGAAGGCTGCAAGGGAGAAAACAATGTAATTATATTATAATCTCAAAAAATAAAAGAATTTTTATTTTTATTTATTTATTTATTTTTGTTTTTTTTCGAGACAGGATTTCTCTATGTAGCTTTGCACCTTTCCTGGAACTTGTTTTGGAGACCAGGCTGGCCTCGAACTCACAGAGATCCACCTGCCTCTGCCTCTCAAGTGCTGGGATTAAAGGTGTGAGCCACCACCACCCGGCTAAGAAAGAATTTTTAAAAAGAACTTCCTCTTCTTCTTTCTTAGGTCTTATACAACCTCTTACATCATCAGCCCCCAGACTCCAGTTTATACCTACCCTGACCACAGTTTTCTAAAAACAAAGCAAGTAAACAAAAACTTGCCTGCTTAGCTCACATCCACTGCCAGCCTGTCCTTGCCCAGGGATGGACTCCGGCACTCTTCAGCCCATCATTTTACACTTTGCGATAGGCTCCAAGCTTCCTTATAGTCACAGGTTCACCATGCAGCCCTTTCCATGGTTAAGTACTGGGCTGGAGGTACACCTCAATGGTAGAGTCTCTGCCTAGCATGAGCAAAGCTCTGGGTTCAAATCATTAAAATATAAGAAAAAGTGAATGTGAATCTATTCTGAGCCCCTAAAATAATCATGGGGTGGGCATGTGCTGCTGACATGTGTGGTTACACCTAACCCTCAAACTGCACTGAAGTACCCAAGTCTATGGAGGAGTACAGAAGAGCAGGCTAAGACACGCAACTTTCCCAAAGTCACACAACTAGAAATTTATTAAAGCTTCAAAAACTTTGCCGACCCTGGGGCCTGTCTCCTTCCACCTTCCTCCCCATCTGCCTGCCTCACAGGTACACCCTTCAGTTTGAGCCTTCAGACTCACTAGTCCATAGACACATCCTGCTTCTTCCAAGTTGGGTTATTGCCTCCTTCTGGAATGGCCTACCCTCAGTCACACCGCTTCCCTCTGCATCCATGCACACTCACATTCTTGTCTATTTCCTGTGGTCTTGCCTGAATGCCATCCCTGGCCCTTGTGTGACATCTTCCCCTACCCTGCCTCATACACACCTTCACCCTGCATCACAGTCTGGTTTTTATCGGCGGAAACTGTACGGTAGAGAAAGATAGCACAAGTCTCAAGTCTACTATTTGCTGAAACTTTTGAAAGTTCCTTCTGAGCTTCTAGTTTAACACACACACACACACACACACAAGCACATGCATGTACATATGTATGCACATTCACATGTGCACTGCGCACAAGCACACACACACACACACACACACACACACACACAGAAGTAATGATAATAAATTAAAATTTTAAAAATATAGGGCCAGGGCTGGGTATGATGCTGCACACCCTTGAATCCCAGCACTTGGGAGTCAAGCAGGTGGATCTAGTTTTAGACCAGCCTGGTCTCCATAGTGAGTTCCAGAACAGCCAGAGCCATATAGTGAGACCCTATCTCAAAAAAGGTGGAGAGGGGCAAGGAGACAGTTCAGCAGATAAAAGCCTCTGCTGCTCAAGCCTGGAAACCTGAGTTTGATCCTGAACCCCACATAAAAGTGGAAGGAGAGAGTCAAGCCCCCAAAAGTCCCCTGACTTCCACAGGTGTGTCTTGACATGTGTGTCCACACTCATACGTCGTACACACATATACACACACTGTGGTGGTTTGAATGTAATTTACACCCATAAACCCATGAGGAGTGGCACTATTAGGAGATGTGGCTTTGATGGAGTAGGCATAGCCTTGTTGGAGGAAGTGTGTCACTGTGGGGATGGGCTTTGAGGTCTCATATGCACTCAAGCCACATGTAGTGGCTCAGAGCACTTCCTGTTGCCTGCAGAATCAAATTGTAGAACTCAGCTCGTTCTCCAGCACCATGTCTGCCTGCACACCACCATGTCCCACCATGATGACAACAGACTAAACCTCCGAACTGTAAACCAGCCCCAATTAAATGTTTTCCTTTATAAGAGTTGCCACAGTTGTGGTGTCTCTCCACAGCAATAGAAACCCTAACTAAGACACAACAATGATAACAATAATTTCTAAACAGAGAAAAGAAGAAAGAAAAATAGTAGAATCATATTTAATGCCAGCACTATTGTGAGAGCAACTGAGCATGCAGTGTGTGTGAAAAGCATTTCTCAAATGAGAATGTGAACGAAGACCATTGTTATTAATACTACTATGAACTACTCATACACAGAATGACTACTAACCTCAGGGTAATATGGCCTCAAATTGAAGTTCACATTTGAATATTTGTTTGGGAATCTTTTAATGAAGCAATGCAGGCAGGATATCAAGGGTTGAGGTGTCTGGCTAGAAGGCCAGTCTGTAAGCCATAGACTGACTCTGCCTTCAAAGGCTTGTGCTCTAACACTGAGAGCCCTGCCTCTAACACAGGGCAGGTCATCTGGGGCAGCGCAGGGAGGGTGGAGGAAACAGGAAGGCGGTCAGGCTTGCTTGGCTTGAGGAAGTATTTTATGGGAGTGAGGGAGGCTCACATCCTAACTTAACAAAACTTCCCTGTGGGCCTCAGTCTGGCTGTGTGTAAAATGGGATTAATGGGCTGGACATCTTCTGACTGCACTCTTCTCACTCCAAGCCCAGCAGTGTATTCGGCATATGATAGTGCTCAGCAAGTGTTTCTAGGTTGAGTACCTGAACTCTAATGGTCTAAGACCCACTTTAAGACAAGGCCCAGATGCTGCAGCGTGGCTGGGAGTGTTCTTCCAGAGAAAAAAGATCCACCAGCTCTAATCAATCAGTAAATGACTCTTCCAGGGCCACGTGCATCACCTTCTCTCCTTTCCCACAAAATCCTGGCCAGGTTTTCTCTAAGACCTTTAACTATTCTTAAATAGAGAGTTTTTAATTATTTCTCTGAGTCCCTATGCCCAGCTGGATAGAGTGAATAAACCAGCCAGGTCTTTATCGTAACAAGGAGTCTTAGGTTCCAGTTCTTCCTTCATTAAAGACCTGACAGCAATAGGAGCGAAGCAATTTAGTTTCTTATTGGACTCCATCATGGACACAAGCTTTGGCTTCGGGATGATTAGGTTTAGAATGGAAGACAGAAAGGAACTAAGAGAAAAGGGAAGGAAGGAAAAAAGAGAGGGAGGGAGAGAAAGAGGGAGGAAGGGAGGGAGGGAGGGAGGGAGGGAGGGAAGGAAGGAAGGAGGGAGGGAGGAAGGCAGGCAAGCTTGTCCTTGTTGAAACTCAACAATGAAGCAGGAAGGATCTTTCTAGGTGAGTATGGCATGGTGATAGAGGTAGGTAGAGTCAGAGCTCCATCCTCATGCACTCCAGGCCCTGAGCTAGCTAAGCCACCTGGGAAGCTGCATTGTCATCTGCATGGTATGAACTGGGGAAACAGGAGGAACCCTCCTGAGGGACAACTGAGGACTGAGCTGCCCTTTAGGAAATGTTGAAGTCACCTCACTTACTCCCAAGCCTTTGCTCGGTCTGTGACTATACAGCTTTCACCAAATAAACTACAAAACGTGGTGGACGTCGGCGACGTTCTTACATTTATGATTTCCTAGTCTCCCAACTACCATACAAGACAGATACAGAGCCAAATAGTTCTTCCCTCTTTAAGATGAGGCTAGTAGAATTGCATGTCTACAAATAAAAGAATGTTCATAGAGACAGGGAAATTTACATATGTATGCATGTATACTGGTCAATTTTTTGCACATATTTCTAACTTTTATCAATTTTGTTCTTTGTCATTTCCTACCTGTGTATCAAACACTCTAATTACTACACTTCTCGCCCTCTTTCATCTCCCTCCTACCCTGACTATTCCCACCTTCCAAGTCCCCAGCATATGCATTTGTCTTTCTGCTTTGTGGCCCACTGAGTTTAAATAGGGCTTATCTATATGGTGTGGCTTTAGAACTACCCACTGGAGCTCGGTGGGCTCAGCAATGGATACAAAACTGAATTACTGACTGTCCCTTCCCCAGGATCTATCAGTAGCTGATAGAAAGAGTTCCTACTCAATGAGCCCCTTCACTATCCCTGATTGACTAGTGACAGGCCCAGTCTTGTCTGTACGATGTTTAGCATGTACATCTGTGTATGTGTCTGTAGTCTCCATTGTGAAACTGTGGGAACTAAGTTTGAATTACCTAACTGTGTGACAATAGATGAATCCCTTAATCCTTTTGAGATCCCAGTTCCTCATTCTTTAAGTGGAAATAATACTATCTCACAGGGTGGTTGTAAAGGTAAAACCTGAAAATATGCATAAAAAGGGGCCCTGCAAGTTTCTAATAAGTATTCTTTAATTTTACTACACACCACCCAGGAGTGTACATGTGCACACACACTAACACCCATGCCTACTTAGAGTACTCAGCAGGGCCCACACTACCTTATACTCAGACATCTATTTCTAATAAACTAATAATCTCTTCCTAGCTGGCTCGTTTGATAAGCACGAGAGTTAAAAGCCACTAGATGCAAAGCAGAAGAGAACACAGGATTTTAAAAAATAGTAGATCAGTCTCTTAATGCTTAAAGAGAGCTATTCATTTCCCTTTTCAAACTGTGTTGTGTGCATAAGTATGTCTATATTTTTATGTAGCTACCAATCACTCAGCAACTCCCAAGCATTGGCATTTTAGATATTGTTGCTAGGCTGCCTGAGGGCCTAGCAACAGGCACTGTCTGAGTTCCTGATCATGCCCAGACAGTGAGAGATGACCACACAATGCCACCAGATTGGGACACAGCCTGGGTGCTGGGAGGAGGGTATATAAGGCCTTCCTCATTATTGAATAAACGAGTCTGCTGTTTGCCTTCACCTGACTCCCCTTGTCTGTGTCACCTAGCCTCTTCACTCCTTCCCCCAGGGAGCAGTTAGGTCTGGCAATATCCCACTACATATGTTCCAAGTCCTCCAGCACCATGTAAGGTGTAACTATTATCTCCACATCATAGATGAGCTTAAGTAAGGCTCAAAGTCCAGTGCTCTACTCAAGACTATGTAACAAGCCAATGCAATTTTCTGTTTGTTCATTATTTTGAGACATGGTCTCACTGTGCTGTCCAAGCTTGCCTGGAACCTACTTAGCCCAGCATGGTTTTGAATTTCTGATCTTCCCACCTCTACTTCTCAATCGCTGAGATTGCACTCTGCAGCACCCAGTCGAGTTTATTCAGTCTGGGGATCGAATCCAGGGTTTCACACACACTTGGCAAGCACACCTTCTCCAGCTCTAAACAGCATCTCCACTGCCTCTCTGCTGGAACAGACCTACCCACTTTCCTCCTCACACTAGCCAACACAGTGCCAGGTACCCTGAGACTGCTAGGCAGCATGTGTGCATGCTGGGTGGACACATTTCCTTAGAGCAGAGGACAGTTCCACATCATGTAATGAATGAGGCAGGCTGTATAAGCAATTATGCCACTGTGTTCTTTTAATGATTTATTTTTACTTTTCATCTGATAAAATATAATAATGAATGTATATATCCATGGATTATAACACACTGTGATGCAGGCATGCATTGTAATTATTTCCTGCTAATTATCATCACCTCACATATTTATCCTTTCAAGTGGTAAGAACTTGAAACTCTACCCTTTAATATGCAGTATAATTCACAATAGCAGAGATAGGAAAGCCATTTAGGTGCTCATCAGCAATGAATGGATAAAGGAAATGTGGCTTATGTGCACAATGACAGAGTGTTTGTGCCTTAAAGGCTAAAACTGAAGCCAGATGGGGTGGTGCACACCTGCCATCCCTCAGGAAGTAAAACTCTTTTGTTCGCAACAACATGAATGAATCTCGAGGACTTCAAGCTAAGAGAATTGTTCTTTCTGGCTTCTTCCCTTACTCCCACATACCCTCCCATAGCTCAGGGAGTTGCCCACAGGTGCTGCAGGAGAATGCCAAGGTCAATGGGGTCCCAGGCACAAGTAGAAACAAAAGGCAGCAGAATTCAGAATTGAGAGAGAGTCCCAGTGGTAGCAGACAAAATAAAATTGATGACCAGGATCACATGATCAAGCAAGCAAAACAGTGGATCTGAAAGCATCCATGAACCAAACAGAGTATAAAAAACAGCACAGAATGAGCCACACCAAGGGCTCAGTGCCTATCGACAAGAAGGAAGTACACCATAAGTTCCCCCCTTTAAAATAGTGCTTGGGATATGACTGGACTTAGCAACCACAGGAGACACACCTTTGGACCAGAGCTGAGGAATGATTGTCTAATTATAAGTTCTATGGATACATATCAAGCAAGCCAGTCATAGTTTAATAATTCAGTCCCGAGTCAGACTTCATGACAAAGGAAATATGATTTGTCTGCCCTTCTGCCTTCCCTGTAGGTTACATGCTGGAAAACAATCCAAAACTGTCTTTGAAGGACTACATGGAGTTACTGTGTGGTGGTCAGAAACATATCCCGTGAAAATGCTGGGAAGCGTGAGCTGCGGCCATCTGCAGCATGGGGCTGAGCACACAGAAAAGGATCCTCTGGGGTTGAGTCTCTCATCCCCCTCTCTTTCTCTTCTGCTTCCAGGACAATGGGGCTAAGAGAAGTCAGCCTCCTCCTCTGTGCTCCGCACAAAGGCTGCACCAAATCATCTGAATGGCCACAGCTCAGGCATTGTGGCCAGACAGAAACTGTAGTCTTGCTCTTTGCTCACTTGCCTGCTGGGCTACAGGGAAACAGGAAAATAAGAAAGTACTTTCTTTCTCAGACTGGTCCTAGGAGACACATTCCCGGGAGACTAGGACTTGAAGTTGTAGACCTTCTTTGCACAGCTTTTCACTCATCCATCATCTCTTGTCAGCAAATAAAGTCCCTTGCCCTCTGCCACCTCTCCAACTTCTGTAGAAACACTCCACCTCCACCCACTCACCCAGACACATTGCCTTGCCCTGACTCTTGAATACTCCAATAACACCCCCATCTCAGGGCCTCCATTTCCTCAGGCACCCATGGTTTCCTCCTTAGGGAAGGGATTTCCTTGACTGGTCACACCAGAGCTTAAATACAAACCTGAAAGCCCCCTTGGACCAGCCCATAACAAGCGACACCACCAGTCTGAGACAGCATTGTGAGGTTTCAAAGCTACACCATGCTTTTAGAAGGGTCAATGGGGAAATCACTGTTTGCTTTATAAAGTGAGATGCCCACTTTATCATTATAAAAATAAGACACGAATGAATTTCCCCCATTACCCTATACAACAGCCTAAAAATTGATCATCCAGGATGACCTAAATTAGCTTGGATGCTGGCTAGATGGGGAGACAGTGCCATTTCTAAATGGAGCAGAACATTTGTGCTCAGGTTCCCAGATGCTCCTGCCCAACAGTGCAGGGCACTACTGAAGAGGCCAGAGGACAGTCATGAGGAAGTCTCCAGCTGATTCTTGCTAGAACCCTTTGCTAAGGCTAAGGACTTGGTAGATTGTGTGGAATCACATCATGTCTGAAGAACATGTTGTTGGTATTCTAATGGCTGTGGTTGTGACCCAGAATTCCTTCCCACATAGCCAGGGTGGAGAGCAAGGGAAGGGAGCCTCCTTGTCTGAGTATTTATCCCACACGGTTGCACCCAGGCACAAAACATCCACACTGGGTACAGGGTGTTCACAAGCAGTGATGAAATTTCATCTACTGCCCAGGCCCCAGGGGCCCTCCACTATACATTTAATACATGTATGCAGGAAAGGGGACTCACCACATCCCCAGAGAGAGACAGTAACTAAGAAGAAGAAACTGATTGAAAGCCAGAAGATCTGGGTAACTAGAATAAGCTTGACTTCTAAATCAGTTCTTCCCCAGGTATATAACTTTAGTAAATGGTGGGATCCCCCTGAGCCTCAGTTTCCCCTATCTATAAAACAAGGGACTTACATGTGATACACATACACACATGCAGGCAATACACTCACGCACATAAGATAATAAAAATAATAAAGTTAAAGAAGCAAAGGGCTTGACTTTAATGAACAATTCTAGTTTCCTCAACAACAGATGTAATCAAGGGGCCAGGATAACCTGCGCAGGATTACACAAACATGGGAGCCAATAAACAATTCTGTTTAATGAAGAAGAAAGGTCCCATCACCCTATATGCTCTTCTGCTTTCTATTCAGTCCTCTCACACTATCCAAGAGCAGTCACTGCTCAGAGTTCAGAACCTCTGCTTGATTTTGCTCATTAAACAAATGCATGTCAATGCTATGATCCACTTCCTGTTCTTTGTAGGTGACTTAACTGAATGGTGTTCAGACTTAATGGTGTTGCATGAATCAGTGGCTAGCTTGGTTTTATATCTGATAAATATTCCAATATGTGACCATATTTTAAATTGTATTGAAATATATTTCACTGAAGTAATCATTTGCCTAAATTAAAATGAATAGGTTTTTAAAAAAATAATCTGATATATTTAGGCACTTTAGGAACTCTCTTTTCCCCTTCTCTTCCTATTTTTTACACTAGAAATTCTCCTGTCCCAGCCTCCCACATTCTAGGTTTATAGACAGACCCCACAATGTCATACTGGAACCTGGTGCCAAAATGTCAATAAATTTTAAAATGCTTCTAGAATCACTGACAACTTCCTTTAAGCCTCTGTCCTCAGTGCCCAGGCCTCCAGCTAGCTACTGACCTAATTTTTAATCCCCATAGCTTTGACTTTCCTATCCTGACCCTATATATAAACCAGATCGTAAGATTTTTTTCCATCTGTCTTATTTTCTTCAATAATTTTTGCTATTTAGAAAATGTACTTATGATAATTTTTTATCCTTTCTTGTTGAATGAAATTTGGAGATTAATACAATTTAGAACTGAGTAGTACTACAAGGTAATATCAAACAGTATTAATTCTCCTGCCTATCAGTGGCCATTTATACCGCTTCTGGCTTTGAATAGTCATGAGTAGATCTGTTGTGATAAAGCATCTCTTTCCTCCAGGAGCTCTTGGTGAGGAGACATTAGATTATAATACTGTATTAGAAGCAATAGCAGCAGCAAATTCACAAAAATATTGCCACTAGGATGCCTTGGATCAGAAAGTCTCATGTATTCTGAGAATGATCTGATCTGCACATATTTGACTTGCAAAAATTCAGAAACTAGACTCACCTCAGCCTATAAAGTGTGTGCCTTTATTGCAACAGATGTATCCCTTATTTGCTTTTTGCATTAATGATGGTCTTCTGCCTTCTTTCATGTCCAACCACTTGACAGTTGTACTTACTAAAGAGTTGTGATGTTTTGAGTCAGCCGCTAGCATTTGCTGAGATGCTGACCAAAGTTCTGACCACTTTCATTCATTATCCCCAGTGGATTGGGCAGACACATCTCCCACTTTATACACAAAGACACCGAGGCTCAAAGATGTTAAATGACCAGTCTAAGGGCTTTGTGAGGTCTGTTTCAGCTCCCAAGTCCTCACTCTGCCCAAGGTCATGAGAAGGCAGTGGACTTCCCACAAATACCATGTCTCTTGCTTATCTAATAATAATAATAATAATAAATGTCCATGAAGGATGGTCCTATCATTTCTTGCATATCTCCCAGTTTGTCCTTGCCAGGGCTCCAGGTTCAACCCACACAACCTTCTATGGCTTCTCCTAAAGTCTACGTGTTCTGACTTCTCCAAAAGTTAGCATCCAAAGGAAGTTCAGGCAAAGCAGGAAAGCAGGACTTTCCACTCAGCAGAGGACTCCAGTCTTGCCAAGTTCTCCGAAGCCAGGCGCCTGGAGGCGGGCCCTGTGCATTCTATCATTGCATAAGTGTTATTGCAGCCGGTTCCTGGAATCGGAAATATGGCAAACCATTCACCTGGTAGAAAGCCCTTGCCAGGAGCAATGGTTGTTTGGTTAGCTGTGACTCAGAGTCCTTTCCAGGAGACTGGCCAGAGAAAAGGTTGATCTAGCAAGGCCCATTTCTTAAGTCAAAGTTACTGTGTTTTTACTATTCTTCAGCAATCCAACCTAGATTTTTCTTCCCAGTAATCTCCCCATCTTCTTCACAAAGGCTGTCCAGGTCCAGGCTTCCCATCTCTAACTTAACTTGCACAAGAGCTTCCTTGATGGCCTCTGAGGCTTCCTGCTTCCCACAGGACCCAGATCTAAGCCAGCCCCCGTACTATACCAGGAAGATATTTCCATCTGCCAGGACCTTCCCAAATGTCAATCATCCGAAAGGAGGCCCACCCTGAATGTCTCCAACAGCTCTAGTGCCTAAAGATTGAGTATTCCTCTAACTATTGGAATGGTTCCCAATGAAAATGTTTCGTTCTATTCTAAAACAAAATGTTTTAAAACACTTATTTAGATATTGTACCCCTTCTGAGATGACAAGTTTCTTGAAATAATAAAGGTGTTCTTTTTTTATCTCTATATCCCTAGAACACAGCTCAGAGCCAGGTACACAGTAGTAATTACCCAAGACAAGATTACTGAAGTTCATTGAACTGGGATAAGACTACACTAGCTCAGTGGTAGATTGCTTGGTGATGCTTTGGGTTCAGTCCCCAGCACTTCTGAGAAAAAGTTCTGTGAACTGGTAGTTAGTTAATGGTTAATCAGAGCTCGTGAAGATAATGAGACAGCCAGTGTAACTGGACTTCAGCTGATAAAATTCCAGCCAAAACAGTTCAGTCCGTGTTGGCAGCTTTATCTGAGATGGGCAGAAACAATTTTCATTATTATTTTTCTATTAAAAATGGCTCTTATAACTCTTTATTAATTCATTTTCGACCAGGATTCTAGACTGAGATCCATTAATTTGTTCAACTCACTCTTCTACCCACTAGGAAGTTAATATTCTAATTGCCTCAAGACCCTCATTAGAAGACACATTCAATGAGGTATGGCCATACATAAATGGGAATCTTCACCTGACGAGCTTCTAAGATATAATCAGGAAATAAACAGAAATTACTAAATTAGCAGTGAAACAATTTCTGCCCCATGATGTACATTCATATCTATTTAAGATTTTGGTGGCAGACTTTCTGCACTTTATGCCTTAGGAAATCAAGTCTGTATTCTGACATTTAATAGCTCTACGCTATATATCACCTTACCTAACTTACCAAAGTTCCATGGTTTCATATTTTCACATGTAAATTGCAAATGTATGTGTGTATGAGTGTTTCATATATAGACTGATACATTTGAAAAGCGTGCACACACACACACACACACACACACACACAAAGAAGCTACAAAATTACTAAAATAAGTTTAATATCTATTTCTCCTGCAAGAATAGGTGGCAGTCCCAAGATGATTAGGTGGACAACAAATAACTTTAGATATATAGTAATTGTCAAACGTTCCTGGGTATATTGGTACCCCTGACCTCTAGCAGAAATAAAGGCAAGACCAGGAATGTCCATGGCCCTGATTCAGACTTGTGTCCATAAAGTGAAGAAAACATTGGTGGGAGAAAGTAGCAGATGGTCCAGTGTCCTCAGAGACCACCCAGGGAGGGCATTTTCCTCATTCCTTTACTAAACTGGACTTTCTCTGCTATTCCGCTGGCTCAGAAACCTGGTTTTGTGATCCCAAGAGCTGGTACTTCTCTCCTATGGACCTTGCAAGGCAAGCAATTTTCCTTATATATTATTATATACTGAGAATAAGAAGCCATGTCATCATAGAAGTGAAGTCTTCATGTTGGCTCAGCTATCACAGCCTCTCCATGGGGCTACTTGGCTTGAGATATCATGTCACATTCTAAAGATCCTCAAGTGACCAAGTATTAATACAAAAGGAGTTAAATGAATAAAGCTTATGTAAGAACCTGAGTAAGAAAGCCTCATGGCCCAGGCATGGTGGTACATGACCCAAGCATGGTGGTACATGGCCCAGGCATGGTGGTACATGACCCAGGCATGGTGGTACATGACCCAGGCATGGTGGTACATGACCCAAGCATGGTGGTACATGACCTAGGCATGGTGGTACATGGCCCAGGCATACTGGTACATGGCCCAGGCATGGTGGTACATGACCCAGGCATGGTGGTATATGACCCAGGCATGGTGGTAAATGCATGAAATCCCAGCACCTGAGAGAAGTGATAGAAACAGAAGTGTAAGTTTGATCCCCACTTGGGCTACTTAGTAAGACTCTGTCCCCCAAAAAACAAACAACACCCCAGAAATCTAGCTTCATATGATCCCTAATATGCAGCACAGACATGGTACCGAAATGCTCCTCTGTGGTTCTACTGTCCTTATTTCCTCAGGTATAACAGAACAAGTATAAAATCTACAGTTGAGGAACTTGGGCCAAAACCAAGCTCAGGGATGAGAAATACCTCATCTCTTCTCAGATCTCTCCTTATTTGTTAAATGAGAATGAAAGTTTAATAAAAAACCTCACTGGGTAGTGGTAAGGGTCAAACTGGGTTCCAATGTTATCTGACTCATGCAATATGTTCGCTGTTATTTTTGTTATTCTTGTATAAGGTCTGAAAATAAGACAAATATGCCTTTCATTAAGCAGTTTGTAATTGACGCAAACAGGAAAACCACCCTTCAAATATGAGGCGGGTTTTAACACAACCACCACTTGTCTGTCATCTCTTCTAGAATATCCACGTCTCTTTTGCATCTGAAATATTGGTCCCACATTCCCCTAAAGGACTTATCTGCAAAAGCATTTAACTGGATAGATTTTCTGAAGAGGGGAAAGATCCCACTGCCCTTGGGTTATCTTACACATGACTGGAAGCTCCTGTGATATGCAGCTAGGAACTGGGTGGAGATCTATCCAAAAGCTTGCCAGGCCTTCTGGGCACCAGAAGGAGGTCCCTTGAAGTTGGGGAGATTCCATTGATGAGTAGTTGCAGACATAAGGAGCTAACAACCAGCCTACCCATGTAGGCAAATGGATCAACTTACTAGAGGGCCATTCATCACAAGTGGCTCAAATGTGACCCAAAGAACTGAGAAGCCCTGGCAAATTTCCCACTCTTCTTTATCACGTGGTGGTATACTGTGGAAACCAAAGCAGATATTGTTATTCAGTCTTATCATTAGACTGTCAACCTGACTCTCATGCCTTAGACTTTCTAACGCCTACCTTTTGCTTCAGCAACATAGACATCCTGACTTGGTTGTCATGCCCAGACGATTTCCTGCCAATTTATGCTCGTATTGTCACCTGTTTACAGTTTGGGTGGATGAAAGAGAGCACAGGGCCTTATATATAAATATACAGCATTGAGCACAGCATGCAAAGAAAGTCATTTCTCCTTAGTGTTGTGGGGATGGATGAATGACTGTGTGACTTGAAAAACTAGCAAGTAGAAGCTTGTGTGGTTTTCTTTCGTAGAGATATACCAGCTGACTCCCTTCTTCTATTCTGGGATGGCCCCAATGGCATGTTTTTTACTGTTGGCAAAACCTGAGGAATCAAAATGAATTTCAGATATTTTAGGTTACATTCCCAGGCACACAGTCAGAGTCCAGAGAAGCCAGCCCCAGGGCTAAGGTATGGGCAGACTAAGGTCTGCAATGTGGATTGAAACCCTGGCCTTTTTTTTTTTTTTTTTTTTTCAGACACTGGATTCCTGTATGTGATAAACATAGTTATTCCCCATTTTACCACTGAAGAAGGTGGGTCTCCTACAGGGAATGCAGCTCACCCAGAACTACATCACTGATTCATGCATCCTAGGTTCCAGAACCATACCATTGATTCACACGTCCCAGGTTTGAAATACCTGGCTGAAGTATCAAAGAGGACTATCAACCGCAATTAATAGAGACCAACAGGATTGTTTGCAGGGGCCAGGGACGAGAGAACATTTTATCATAAGAATGTAGGCACTTGGCCTGAAACACACAAAAAGGGAAACATAACTGAGTCCCATCAACAAGACTAGGAATATTTATGTTTAGGACATGCCCAACATTCTGATGATAAAATGCCCTGATACTTAGCCAGATACTTCTTCAAATGTGACCTTTTGCATTCTCTTCTTTGGAGACTTCTTACAAGTACAAATTCTTACCCTCCACCCCAAACCTACTAAATCAGAAAAACAGAGACCAGGCCCAGAATCTGTGGGGTTTTTTGTTCTTAAGTCCCTCTTGGCAATTTGTGTTCTAGAAGTACTCGCTTAGGCATCCCTAGCAATGGGCACAAAGCACAGGAATGAGCCAGACACTGAACTTGGAATGCTTTCAACAAGAGATAGTAGGTTTTTTTTTTTCAATCGAAGATTGAATTCTTTATGTGTATTTGCATGTGCCTGCATGAGTTGATGTGTTCCACACGCATGCAGGTGCCCTAGAAGGTCAAAGGGCTTCCGATCCCCTGGAACTGGAGCTACAGGCAGCTGTGGGATGTGCTGCCGGGAGCCGAGCAGTGATCTCCTGGGAGAGCAATAGGTGTTCTTAACTACTGGACCATCTTTCCAGCCCCAAAGACAGCTTTTTCATTCTATCTCCCGTTTGTTTCTCTCTCCATTTACTTTAACATGCTTCTGAACCTCCCTTCCTGTCCATTGCAGGCAATGTGACTAGAGGCATTTACCTACATTCTACTATTTTAAGTCAATGGCCCTAAGGAAGACTAGTCCCTCGCTCCCAGTGATTCCAAACTCCTAGGGGCTGAATGGCATGGGATACATTTTTCTATTCCTGGTCTTATCAACTGTGCTCAACATTAGTGATACAAATGGCAAAGTGGTGGCCAGGACCTCGTTACTGTTACCATCGAGGTTAACATAGAAGGGAAAGAAAAGAATTGAATAGTCAATCCCACCACTGAGCACTAACTATGGATGGTATGCATGCAATGTGCATACAGATAGGTAAGAAACAAGAACAGTCTATTGAGACAGCATACTGACCAGAATACAAGTGGACGATGGCTGGGAAAGCACGCCCATTCTGGTGCTAACGGCCTTCAGAAATAATATGACTTCCCTTGAACTAGAGGAGACACAGTAAACAGTCAGTCCATCTGCTTTGCAAATTCTCTCCTAAACAAGCCTACACAGAAGATTCCTAGGGCTAAATAGAGCCGGTTCTGTTTTCTTAGAAGGAGAACAATGGAATGTGGAATTTCAGCCCAATGCAGCTGGCCAAGCTGGGTCAGAGAAAAGGCACAGATTACATTCATTAATGTTTTGCAAACCCACCCTATCCACCCACCTCCTTGCCAATCTTCACTCCAGTGTGCGAGGAACAGAGCCCAAAGTTGCTGATTCGGGCTGGAGTTGATGCTGATCCGGTCGGGTGTGCAGCGAGACTTCCCAGAGGGCACCAGAAGACTCAGTGCTGCATTTCTGAGAAGGAGGCATTTGCAGTAGATGCTGCTCCCACTGCTGCTGAGCTGGTGGCTCCTTTCTTTGAGCTACGCTGGAATAAAAGCTGGGCTGTCGCTCTGAGCCACAGGTTTGCTTACAGGAGTTCTTGTAATTAGTCATGAGAGGGAAAGGTGCTGTTAGGTATGGTGCAGGGAGCACCGGGTGATGGCAAGGAGAACTGGACCATGGTCAAGCCTTGGGGGACTCGGCTGGACCTGGCAAACTGAGTCACCTAAACTCCACGGCCTTCAATCTCCTCTACTAAAATGGGGGATTGAGGGAGGTTTGCACTGTAAATTATCAAGGTCTCTTCAGTCCATTCAGCTGCTTTTGGTAGCAAAGGATATCATTATTCATGAGATCAAGTCCATCAGGGCATATAATGTGTTTATTGCGGATTAGTAAAAGATGTTTCTTCCTACTGTCAGGACTGTCAGGGTACTTGGCTCAGCAAGTATTCATCCCCACAGCTAAGCACCGTCCCATAGTTTTTGGTATCTGTAGGTTTACATGTTTGTGTGTATGCAGGTCAATGTGCACATGTGTGCAAATGCATGTGGAAGTCAGAGGTCGACATCGTGTTTCATCAATCACTCTCCACTTTAATTTTTCTGACAGGTCTCTGGACCTGGACCTCACCGATTCCAATAAGCCAACTAGTCATTATACTCCTATCTCTGTCTCCTCAGTGCTGGGGTTACACTATGAGCTACATTTTTTATGTGGGCCCTGGTGGAGTGGGGGGGGGGGGGGGACCCATGCTCCAGTCCTCACTCAACAAGCCCTTCACCATTGAGCCATCTCCCCAGGCCCCTTGCATAGTTCTACAAGGCAAAGTGGTACACACGAAAGCTGAGGAGACTATTTGAGTGGGCAGCAACTCACGAATCAAACGGCCCCACATTCCCAGAGGCTTTGGGGGCTTCATTAGTGAGAAGAGTGAGGGTTTTATAGGGTAAATGAGAAAAGCAGAACAAAGAACACTTTTTTATTAAATTTTAAGTAATTGCTTTATTTGGATCTCACAGAAGGAAGTTCAAGACAATGTCGCAAATGCCTGGTCAGCCATTTGGGATTGGCTGAGCTTACGATCCATTTATTTTCAACTCGGAGTTAGATCTCAGGTTGTTTCCCTAGAACCCAGAGCACACTAGTCACCTAAGTCTAAAGAACTCTCATTTAAATATATGGACCACAGGGAACATTAGTCTTTGTGGTGATCATTGGATAATGGTGCCCCCTTTTAAGAATAGGATAAAGGGCTGGAGTATAACCCGGTGGTAACATGTTTGCTTGGCATGTACAAGGGCCTGAGTTTGAGCCTCATCACTACAGGAGAAAGTGTAAAATGAATCTGTCACAGAGACTTCAGTGTGATGTTAACTGGCCTTGCTGAGAGCAAGAGGAAAAGAGAATAGTCAAGGTTGCAAGGGGTCGTTGTTCCAGAGCAGATACAAACAGTAGGCCAAAGTGAGTTCTACCTACCCTTGCTTCCAGGGGAAAATGCAGAGGAGATTCACAAATGCCCTTCACAAAGGGGCATAGCTAGAAAGCTCTGCACCAGGAGGAAAATGTATACCTCTTCACAAAACCTGCTCCAGCAACTCCATCCTGGGGTTTACCATATTAAAATCATGCTTTCGGTACCCCCTCATCACTATGCCCAGGACACAGGTCCAGGCGGCATTCCTGAACATCCAGCCTGTACTAGATGCAAGTGGAAGCTAGCTGGTAGCTGCTGAGACCTCACAGCCTCAAGGTTACCCTAATCTGAACCCACACACCCAACAGCCCCAAGAGATTATGAGCTCAAGTGCCTATCCAAAGGAACTTCACTTCCTTTCGAGGCCACCCTAGCACTGTTAGGTCTCAAATAAACCTAGAACAAGTCTCACTCAGTACTTGTGGCTCCTCCCAGCACTCCCCATCCCTAACCTACCCTAAGCCTTGCCTTCCCAGAGGCCAGGCTTCTGCTTGCCCTTCCCCAGCCTGAACTCTATGTAACTCAGCCATGTTGGCTACTCTTGTCTCTTGGTCTCTTGGCCCTGGCAGCTCCTCTCTTATACTCTCCCCCTCCTCTTCCTCCTCCTCCTCCTCCTCCTCCTCCTCCTCCTCCTCCTCCTCCTTTTCCTCCTCCTTCTCCTCTCACGGTCCCGTTTAGTCTACCAGCCATGTTCAGCTTGGACTCTTTCCTCTGCCTGCTTTCTCCCTTATAGCTACCATAAAAATCTTCTCCAGACTTGAGTAGTATTGTCTTCCTCCTTTTATTTCATTTTTTCATTCATGCACCAAGCCTCCCCGTCCCTGTGCTTCTCATACCCCAGTGCACTGACACACACTTCCTCCCCACATTCCACAATGAGCCCTAGTTCAGTCGATAGAGCAAGAGACTCTTAATCTCAGGGTCATGGGTTCATGCCCCACATTGGGCACTGCTTGTTAAGATCAGTCCACATGAGTCTGTTTAATGGGTAATTGGGATTTATTAAGATATAAATTTGGAAAATGCACTCACAAATACAGAACCAAGTAAACAGCTGAAGTCGTCCTCTGTTCTGTCCGGGAATGAATGTACCTGGCCATCCAGTGTCTGATCACACCAGGAAGAGCAGGGTGATCCCTCCCTTTTTTCTTATAAGACGTCACTGTGCCCAGGCAAGAGGTCATGTATGAAGGCAAGAAGTTAAGAAGTCACGTATGCAGGCAAGAAGTACCTCCTCTTTGAGGCTACATAGCCCAAGGCCATGGGCGGAGCAAATACCACTACAGACTTTGCTGTTCGGCAATGCTGGGTCCTCAGCAGCACTCCGAGGGTTTTTAGTCACACATCCCTCTCCAAGGTTCACTGCAGTGAGGCATCTGGGAGTGCTGCCTTTTAATCAGAGACTTCCTTACTCTTCCAGGGCTCAAAAGAAGCCAGAAAGGGACCCAGGAAGCAAAGGTCAGAGCCATCCTGAGGTCAAACAGGTACGTGCCTTGTTCACTGGATGACATTCTGCTCCCTTGACCCTTTATGAAGTCAGATTTCTCCAGCAGCAGCTTGAGTGGTGTGAAGAGTCAAAGAGGCAAGCCTGTAAGAGCAAAGGGCATCAGATCTTTGCAATAGGCTGTGGCCTATTAAACCTCCTGAACCTTCTTTACCAAGAGTCCATATAGTTGAGAAAATAATAAGTCAGTCAGATGTTAACAAGTAAAAGACCGGATAGTTTATACCTTCCCTAGCAGCCAAGTTCCTCTCCCATAAAAGCTGCAATTGTCTCTTGAATCTTCTCAGCGACATTCTTAGGTCTAGAGAAGCTTGACAACTTTCCAAGACCTTATAGCTACTGTAGAGACCACGGGTAGAAGCAGCTCTCTCTGATTCCCAAGCATCTCCTAAGCCTTATGCTTCCAACATAAGCAATCACACACTCCAGTCTCTACCTTCAGTGACCTCAAGTTTTGGAGGATGGTGTTTTGTGTCTGTTGGTAATGAAGAGGGTCAACTCAGGGAAGAAGAGACAGATAGACTTGAATTTGAAGAACGGTTCTCACACAACCCACCTGCTCATGACAGCTAGAAAAACCAGACTCAAATTTGTGGCTCCTTGGGAGCAAATGTGAAGACTGATAACATCTTTGAAGTGTGCTGTCCTAGCATGCCCATGGCTGTTCCCCTTCTTTCTTACTTTCTCTTATACCACGTGATTTCCTGCAAATGTAATTCATCATGTTCTCTTGAAAGTTAGCTGTGTGCAGGTGTTTTATAGAACAGTAGATGATACACAGGGAACTCTCAGGTGAGAGGCCAGCCTGTAGACAGGAAAGCATGGATACTGCTCAGTTTCCCCCTTGTCGGCGCACGACCATAAAAGCCTTCTCATTCTGCAAGTGGAGACCTCGCACTTTACTTATATTTGGATATAGGTTATGGAGGAGCCCTGATACAAGCAGCTGGAATTTGGCCGGGAAAAGGTCAGTCAAGCTGCTGGGCCATCCAGGGGTGTTCCCATCTTCAACAAACGTGTACGTGGTGCTCTACCAGAAGTACTGAGACATCCCACCCTGTTTCCAGTTCTTCTTGGATTCATTCACTCTTGTTAAACCTTAGACTATAGCCTAGACTTTCGGTGCCACCCCAGGAGCCCTCGGCTGGCTGACGGTGGATGCTAAGAGGCAAACAGGAGAAATAGAAAGACCTGGGAAGGGAAGGTGTGAAGGATGCTTTTGGTACTGCCCTTTCAGATCAGAACAGAGGTCAGCCAAACCCCCTGGGGGACAGAGAAGAATTTCCAGGCAGAAAAGCCTGTATCTTTCCAGGTCACTGTTAGCATTTCTAAGGAAGATGATTCTCCCTACTATTGGTGAAATTATTAAGGCCACTCCACGTAGTTAAAAGGAGATGTATTTAATGGTGTAACTTACAAATTAAGGGATAGGTAGGTCGCGGGGTCTGGGGAAGGTGTATCGCACTCCAGCGGTGTTCTCTGGAGCTCTGCTTGGCCCACCTCCACCATCCAAGATCCCAGAACCGAGTGAGAGCACAGCCCATCCAGATCTCAGATCTCCAGGCGCCTCCCTTGGCCCTGCCTTGTAGGCATGACAGTTGCCAAAGTCTCAATGGGGGTTGGAACTTCCAGATCAAAGCTGGAATGGCTACCCACTACACCCTGCCCAGGAGTTGGCTGACCATTGTCTTTTGAAGAACAGGTCACAAATCCAAACCCAGAGGCACTGGCCATAGAGAAGATATCATCCAATAGCGTTTAGCATTTCCAGCCAACTTGTGGAACTGTCCCCATCATGTAGTAATTGAAATGTTTATGCTGGTGTCATTAAATACTTTTTCTCTCCACTCTTCTTCATTTGAATTATTCCATGCTTACCACACAGTCTAGCTTTGGGTTTCAGGAGGTCCGTCTGCTCTCAGGGAATTAAGATTAAGCTTTTGCTTGTGAAAGAGTCCCTGCAAACTTGTTTCACAAGTTAACAAGTTGGTTCTGAGAGCCCCTCAATCTCATGTGCATAGTCTACCCCTGGGACACAGGTACTCTGCTAAGTACCCTGGGACACAGGTACTCTGACAGGTATGTCTTCCCACGAAGTTGTGTGGAAGGCTAGAAGTCCACAGGATTGTGGAGAACTCAGCACAGGGAGACATAGGAAATCAGGAGACTCTGGTAGCTGAGCTGTTTCGGATCTTTGGCTGGAACAGGAGTTATCAAGAAGAGTGCTTTTTCTGACGGTTCAACTCTATGTCTCCCCAGTTCCTCCTGAAGCTGCTGCCCACACAGCACAAGGGCTGGTAGTGCTGTTGGCAGCAGCTCGCTGACTGGCCTGCTCAGCACAGTCCCTTGAAGGCACTTTGTCAGGCAGAGCCTATGCAGTTGGGCCACTCGAACCAGTTCCTGGAGGTACTGAACACCCACTGCTTAGTCAAATCCATACCCACAAGGCCCATGGCCAGGCTCCGCCCACCTCAGACCGGAAATGGAGATGGTCACCTTGGAGGACTAATAGGTCATGAGTTCTCATATTTCAGCACAGCCCATTACTTGAACTGGATCAAGAAATAGGAAGGTAAAATGTTAAGTGCGTGGATTTAATAACAATAAACAGGCTGGCGGGATACGAATCAGGATTATTTGCACTGCTGGGAAGAATTTGAAACGTTATAACTTGGCTTAGGGATGTAACTCAGTGCTAGAACATTTGCTGGTATGTGCTTGGGTTCAACTCTGGCATTTAAAAAGTAACTTACAGTGTCTCCAGCGGGGAGTGACAGTTTGGCAATACATTGATTTGAAATGTCTTTAAAGTCAGAGTACACTTTAAATCATCCATCCTACTTCTAGGAATTTCTTCTAAGGAAGTAAGACATACTCAAAGACCAAACTTGTTTATTTGTAATATTTTATATTAGTGAAAAGCTGCACGTAAGCTAAATATTTGAAACAGAAGATTGGTCAAATAAACAGTATGGTCATATAACAAAATACGATGTAATCTTTGTAAATTATATGGAAATGTATTTATAGGTTTAAAATGTTTCATGATACATACATAGTTCCACAGGAACGCTGGTTGCAAGAACATACCTAGAAAACTCTACCTGAAAGAGACACTGCAATGTAAATAAACATAGTTGAGTTTAAGAGCACTTTTTATTCATTTCATTTTCATTTTACTTGTTTCTCAGTGTTTTCTCATTTGTATACAATAAGTGTACATAATATACATAATAACAAATAAAATACATTTTGCTTTTCCAGAGGTTGCCTGTGTGGTATTTGCCCAGAAGTGAGTTCAAATCCCAGTTAGACCACTGATAATGCAGAGCGACCCTTCAGACTGCTTCTGCCCAAGCCTGGGTTTCCTCATATGCAAGATCAGGATAGTACTTTCCTCTCAAGGTGGTTATTAAAGGGAAAAGCATAACCAAAGTGTGGCCGGAGCACACACTGAGTAACATTTTTTCCTTTCCTTCCTACAAGTATAAGATCACTTCAGCGTAGGAGTTCACAAGTACAATGGTTGAAATGTAAAATGTTTGAAAAATCTGTAGAGGAGCTTAGTGAAGACAGCTCGGTAGTGGAGCACTACCTAGCATGCACAAGGCCCTAGTTTCAATACCCAAAGAACACCAAACAGAGACTTGTGTTAAATACCCCTGTCTTAATAACTTTAGAGCAGGTCTTACTTAACCTTACCCAGCAGAGAGGCCAACACCCCCACCATGAGTCAGGTTTAAAACACCAATTGTGTTACCCAACCCCACCAGTAGGTGGGGCTGGTCTCTACCCCGTGCCCACACAGCCAGTCACACCAGCTCATTAGACACTGGACACTGAGTATCACTGTCTGGAACACACCCCATCAGAAATTATTACAAACATCCAGGGCTCTCCTCTCTCCTCCCCACACACTCCTCCCTCAACCCACTTCCTGCTGGCAGCTCCCCACACCTTTATCACTACTCCACTCTAGCTTAGAGACTCACTCTTCGGAATTAGACCTCCTCTTCCATAATCTGATTCTCTATCTGCTGTGTCTTTCCCCGGCTTCTCATTCACTCACCCCACTTTATGACTGCCTAGTCAACGTTAAGCACTGTGCTGGGACCCAGAGAGGAATCACACACAGGCCCTGCTCTGGCAGTCTCCCAGCCTGGAGGAAACAAGCCATCACAGGATACTGCTGTGTTGTAATAATTATTACACTGTAATATCAATACAGGCTAGTTAGAGGCCAACAGCTGTTCTCAGCCCTTCAGATATGCGAATCTCCATTTGGCCCTCACAACCTATCTCATGAGCTAGAGTAAAGTCACTTCTGATTGACGAGAAGGTGAAGCGCAGAAACGGTAAGTACTTTACCTAAGCATAGGCTTTAAATAACCAAAACTGGTTTTGGAAGGACATTTTACACTCTTAGAAATAACCAAAAAGCCCAGTGTGGTGATGGACACCGGCAGTCCGAGCACTTAGGAGGTAGAGGCAAGAGGACGGGATGTTTAAGGCAAGTCTTAGGTATATGGTGAGTTCAAAGCCAGCCCAGGCTGTATGAGACTGTGACTCAAAAATGTGGGGTTAGAGAGATGGCTTAGTGGTTAAGAGCCCTGTGCTGCTCTTGTAGAGGACCAGGGTTCGGTTCCCAGCATGTCTTAAAACCATCCCGAACACCAGTTCCAAAGGATCTGGTGCCGTCTTTCAGCTCTAATGGGGGCCAGGCACACCCAAAGTACACTTACATATATGCAAGCAAAACAGTCATACACATAAAGATAAGTATTCCTTAAGTGATTCTTCAAGATACTCAGGGAGTAACGGTGCTTATCATCCAGCCTCATGAGTAGAGTTTGTTCCCAGGGCCCACATAATAGGAGAGAACCAAGTCCTAGAGGTTGTCTTCTGGCCTCCATATATGCTTTGTGGCATATACATACACATACATACATACATATATACATACATGTAATAAAATTAAAAACAACAATGAAATGAAACTTGATGACTCCAAAGAGCCAAGACTCCAAGGATCATACCTAGTAATGTTTTATATTATAAGTTAGAATTTAGAAATGTTATATGTATTTATTAAATTTTATGTAACTAATCCATTACATGTCAATCAAAATGATAGTTATAAATTTAAAAGCTACATAAAAATTCTTGAAAAAAATTACATTGTCTCACATGTTTACAGATATCTTCAATATCTGACTATTTTTCTCTTTTTCTTGTTCGTGCTACTACAGATTGAACTCAGGGCCTTGCACATACTAGGTCAGTGCTCTACCACTGAGCTACATATATCCCCAGCCCTGGCTCTGACTAATTAGCAAGTAAAATAGACTCTGGTATCTTATTTTCATTCTCTCTATTGGGATTTCTTATTTGCTTGCAGTATATGAAAAGGTTTGGCCTCACACAGAACTGGAGTTGGAAAGAGAGGGGTGTTTGAACAGACGGCTCGTAATTGCAAATATTCCACTTGGATAGTCTACCAAAATGTGACAAGTGCTAGTTTCTTAAAGGCTTGCTGCAGAGTGGAATCTGAAACCGATGGCTGTGGTTTACATGTCCTTTCCAAACTTCATGTTGAAACTTAGCCTTCATTGCCTTAGTATTAAGCAGTGAGGCCTTTAGAGGGGATTGATGGTCTTATAAAAGGACTAGAGGTGCCGGGCGGTGGTGGCGCACGCCTTTAGTCCCAGCACTCGGGAGGCAGAGCCAGGCGGATCTCTGTGAGTTCGAGGCCAGCCTGGGCTACCAAGTGAGTCCCAGGAAAGGCGCAAAGCTACACAGAGAGACCCTGTCTCGAAAAACCAAAAAAAAAAAAAAAAGGACTAGAGGAAAACATCAGGGCCTGTTTTGGTCTTTTATGGTAACTTTCCATCACTACAGTGAAAAGTTTGCTATAAATAAATATTGTGCAATAGGAAAAGGATTGCTTGGGCACAACATTTTGGAAGTTTTAGTTTATCATCTCAGGGTCCCACTGTCTTTTAAGTCCGTGTTGAGGCAGTATGATCATGGTGGGGAGTGTGTGGCAGAGCAGAGGCAGCACCTCAACCAGGAAACGAGGGGGAGAAGAGAGCTGTGCTCCTGCATCCTCTTCAGGGGCCTGCAGTGGTGTAAGACCCCCCTGCTAAGCCCCACCTCTTAAAGGTAGGTACCACTACCTCCAGTAGTGCCACAGGCTGGGAATCAAACCTTTAACACGTGGGCCTTCAAAAGACTCTTAAGATCAAAACTGTATCACCCTTCTTCCTTCATAGTTTCTCTCTTTCTCTCTCTCTCTGGTGATCTGCCAACTACCCAAGGATAAATAAACACAGTGTGGCTCTAAGCCATTCTGTCAAGGGAAAACGACACTCAGTTAAAGATGTAAAGTTCAGCTCCCACCTCAATCTCTCCGGTGGTTTTGTCCTCAAGACCGTAATTGTTCTTCAGTAGTCAACAGACACTTTGTATGAAGTTGCCATTTTTGTCACAGAAATCATTGTGGCAGTTCAGGGATTGAAAGGCTGTGATAACATTGTAACTGTCCCTAGAGGCAACATTTTCCTACCAGTACATTTTTTTTTAAGGATCTGTTCTAAATTATACATAAAATGAGTGCCTGCATGTAGGTTTGTGCACAAGGGAGTGCAGGTGCCCAAAGAGTCCAGTAGAGGGCATCAGATCACCTGGAACTGGAGTTACAGATGGTTGTGGCCCAACACAGTTTCTAGGAACAAAACTCAAGCTCTCTGGTAAAGCAAGAACACACCCTTAACCATCTTTCCAGGACAGTACCAAAAGTAAAACCACTATGTTTTAGTCTGAACCACTTTTGGTTGATTTTATATCACTTCAAACATCACCCCCTCCCCTAAAAAAAGTGCAAATAGTGCTGCCTTAGGAGTTGTATAAATTGCTGATCAGTAATGGACTTATGGGAGTTTTCTGGGTCCCTCCAGGAACCACAGGCTATACTGTGAGAATGGCAGTTCTATGTTATCCTATGACCCAGTCTGAATCCAAAACATTTTGTATGAGCTGGTGACCTTGAACAATCCTTTGCCATACTTGTAGTCCTTGAATTCCAAGTCCCAGTTTTGATGGTTCACTAACAATCTCAGATCCACCAAACCAGACCCAGCCTGGACTGATTAAGCCTCAGTTTACCACCACCACCACCACCACCACCATCATCACCCACTCATCCCCACCCTCTCCACCCCCCCCACCCCTCACCCCTCCCCACTCCCCCGCACACCAGACATGGGTTGGGAAGGGGATGAGATTTGGCATGCAGAGCCCATGACTTGTACCAGGCAAGGCACTGTCGGGTAACAATTCTCATCATCTCTATTTGTCAGTGAGGAAACTGAGCCTGGGGAGGAGGGACTCCACATAGAGCTGTCCATCCTGAAAGCTCATGCGGCATGTCATCTTCCTGTCTTTTCCCACACTCCCTTCCTGCCTGTTTGACTTTCCTCCTCCCAACACTCCAGTTGCTGAGGTTCTAGCATGCCTCACCGCCAAAATTTCCTGAAATGAGAAAATTCCCAGCACTGACTGGCCGCTTGAATCTTCCAGTGTCTGTGTTGCTAATGGTCACAAATCACTCAGACTTTGGAAACTCTGAGCCACGTCAGTCCTTGGCACACATAATTGATAAAATTGACAAGCTTTGCTTCTGCTGTTGTGCATAGTTTTGGTGACTAGGTCGCGCAGGCTTTCCTCTGGGACACATTTCCAGCTGTAAGTTGGTCATCTCTGTCTGCGCTATACAGAGAGGTTGAGATCCTCTGGACCCCGAGTCTTCCCTGGAAGAGCTGAAGTCACACGGCAATGTGGCAGGATACCAGCAGGATGAGAATCACATCCTAAGACTCAGTTTCAGGAAAGTACAGCCCAAAATAAATCTGAAGACAAAGTAAATAAAGCATTAGGAATATTTTGGGAGAGCAATCCCACAATGCTCCAAAAAAGGGGAGGGTGGGGAGGGGGGTAGGGGAGAATTGTTCACAGTCTTTGTTGTGTGGTTCTGTCTTCTGATACAACTTGTTAAGTGCTGGTTGCGTATCTGACATTTGTAAAGGCAGGAATGAGCCATGTTTAGGAAAATTACACTGTTTCTTCCGAGGGAAGGGAGTCCTTTAAGCACTGGTTTGAGATAGGGCAGAGAGCTTGATGGGAACGCAAGGCTACGATGATTAAAGCAGGACAGAAGGAGCATGTAATTTGTGCCGAGGGACCTGGAGAGGATCAGCGGAGGAGAACTCCACTGAGTCACACCGAGTCTGCTGGGGAGCCTTGCCTCCACAGAGCTGGAGGGGAGATGCTTGGAATCCTGATCATCTCACGGGATGAAAGAAGATGCTGCTGGAGAAAGTGGCAAAGTGAAGGACTGTAGATGTGGCTGAAGGGCAGGGCGTGTACTTAGCTCGTGCACGACTCTGGGTTCGACTGCCAAAATAAACAAAAACAAAAACAAGGTTGCAAGGAGATAATACTCCAACATGAAGTGCTATCTCAATGGGCACTTGTGAGCAAATCAAGCAGATCTATCGTGACTAATGCAATCCTGCATTCCTCATTCATCCAACCAAAATGTAATTAATGTCTATTACCACCACCACCACCCCCCCAGCTAAGTACTGAGACTGTTACAGTGATAAGAAACTGGCTGCTCCCTTAGGATGCTTTCCAGTTAGTGGGGGACATAACGATAAAATAAAGCTATTAAACAGTCTGTTGGGGGAGGAGGTTCTGTGAAAGGCTTCCGCATAACAGTGAAAATGGATCTTAGTAGGGCCAGTGAGATGGTTCAGTGGGTTAAGGCACTTGCTGCCTCGCCTAACAACCCGAGTTTGATCTCTGGGATACATATGATGGCCGCAGAGAACCAATTCCTGTAAGTTGTCCTCTAACCTTCACATGAGGGCCAGAGCTCGCTGCACATATGCTCCACGCTAAACAAGTACATAAACACATGCATTAAGATGCTGAAAGAAAAAAAAGGAAATCAACCTTATTAAAATCCCAGAGAGATAGTGGCTGGGATTTTGACAGATGGAGGTAGATGTTGACTATAACTCCAACAATTTATTTCAGTTTACATTTTATCACTTAACTTAAATTCTTCAGAATTTAATCCCAGCACTTGGGAGACAGAGGCAGGTGGAGCTCTGTGAGTTCAATGCCAGCCTGGTCTACAGAGCGAATGCCAGGCTATCCAGGGCTACACAGTGAGACAAGACAAATCAAAACAAAAAGTAAGTAAACACTTCAGAGCAGGTAAAACTCGTATGGTCTTGATTTTAAGTGTGAGAAGCAGTAGCCTGTGGGAACTGACTTAGACAAGCAATTTGAAGTAATGGTGGAAATCTGCTTGGCACAGTTTTTAGGTTCAGAGACAGACCTGGCTTTGAATTCTGCCTTTGCCACTTGGGCAAGTTACTTTAACATCTCAGGGTCAGCTGTATGCATGAAAACTCAACAATATGGCTACCCAAACAAATCCTGAATAATGACAATACCAGTTAACTTGCCAACTGTGACGGGGGAAGCCTCACAAGGCCTCAACCTTAGATGAAGCACTACAGGCAATCAGTGGCTGCTGAGAGAATAAGCTCTCTTCAGAGACAAGCTCACTGGCAGGCTATCCAGTCCCAAGTGGTCTGCCCTATGTACATTTACATAACAGCAACACTAAACTGATTCAGCAGGTTGAATCTTGTATACATATGTATATGTGTATATGTAACAACAACTAAAGAAGATGTCAGGAACTTGAGAGTGAGTTGAGGCAGAGGAGTTGGAAAGGGGAGAGAGAAGGGTGGAAATGATGTGAATATAGTACTCAAGTACAAAATTCTCAAAAAAAAATCTTACCTTAAGGATAAAGAGAGGTTATAACAGAGAATGAAGCTATCAGAGAACCTGACACAGAACATCTTCTTTCTTTGAGATCAAGTAGGGCATCTCTCGTCCTTCAGTGCCCCCAATGTGGACTTCTCTGCAACCCCAAAGCCTTCATCCCAGCCGCTGCCGTGGCTCACCTCTGTTATGGGAGGACTCTGGATGTTTATCTCCGCTCCAGTCCAGTCTTTCTGCTACAACTAAAATTGCTTCGAAACCCACAGGGACTCTTGCCTCTATCCTGCTCCAGCCCCCTGCTTGGCTCCCTCATCTTCACATGCATCTGAGTGGCTTCAGGGTCTTGAGTATCCAGCCCACAGATGCCTGTCAACCGATCCTGCTCCTGCTGCTGCCAGATTCCATGTTTGCCTCTGGGTCTTGGAAGGACCTTCTTCTACCTAGGGTACCCCATCACTGCTGACCATACGTCTCCCTTGCAGGCTAATGCCTCTTCCTCCTGATGCCTTCCAGACATGTTAGGCTTCTAAACTAGGAAGCAAGCCATGACTCCCTTCCCTTTCTCACCACAAGCAACCAGATTCAGTGCCCCAATCTGTGCTCTCATGTTCCTCTCTCCTTGCATTTCCTCCGTGCAGCACATACTATTACCTTCTACCTCTAATTATCCATCCCAAAGTGGAAACCTTTAGGAGTACAGAGTATAGCTTTTATCCATTGTCTGGTCTGTGTGAATGGATGCACAGCTGGGCCTGCTGGCACTTGCCTGTAATCCCAACTACACGGTGAGGCTGAGGCAGGAAGACAGCAAACTAAAGGCCAGTGTAACTTAATGAAACCTTGTCTCAAAATACAAAGTGAAAAGAGGGATGAGGGTAGAGCTCAGTAACAGAGTGACCGCCTAACGTGGAAGGCCCTAGGTTCCATCCCTAGAATGAGAGGGAGGGGGAGGTGGATGGATGGATTAATGAATGTTTCCCCAATCTTCCAACTAGTGAATTTAGAGATGAGATTACAACCTAAGTCAAAGCAATGGTCAAACTCATAGACTCTCGTCATCCTGGTTGAATGAAACCTAATTAAAACCTGAAGTAGAACAACCCTAGAACCCAGCCCTAGAACAACCTCCCCTTCCAGGCCCTCCCACACACATCCTCTATGACATCTCTCTTTAATATGGACTCCCTTTGGGTCAGGAAATTATTTCTCTCTTGGGGACTGAAGGACTCCTTCTGTTGTACAAAACCATTATTGTTTGGGAAAAATTGGCCCCTCTGACTCAGTTGACATCATTTTGTCGTGACAGTGACAAGCAGGGGGGCTTTCCTGGGTCCAGGACTCTGGCAAGAAGAGTTGCAGAGTGGGAAACACCTCAGTTCAACAGAAAGTTCCTGGAATTTTGAGCAAATGTGTGTGTGTTTTTTTTCTTAGTCATTCAAATTCATTGAGCTAACCTTCATTCTTTCGTCAATATTTGTGAACTGAAAATACGACAAACTGTCCCCTGTACTGTTCAAAGTCTAGACATTGACCGATGGGACCAGAAACAAAATTTCCTGGGAACAAAAAAACACACAGATTTCAAAACTGGCTATAGAATGACAGGTTTCTGGTTTTGGAGAGCTCTGCCTGTGACAGGAAGAGTACTCTGTCAGCTGAGGAGAGATCTGCCACTTAGCACCATGTGGCCCCAAGAGGTGGAGGAGCTTGAACGCCACAAGGAACAGTAACAATGTCTTGCGTTGAGGGTACATCTAATGGGTCCTCTCTAATCCAGAGCATGAAGAATTTCTACAACCAATTACCAGTTTTGAAAACCATCAACAGAGAAGTTGAAGGATTGTCACTGCTGATGAGGGACCAGCGTCAGGGATGGATTCCCATCCCCATCCCTCTTTGTTTTGTTCCCCAGGACCCTTAACCCCACCCCGGGGCCCAGCCACTACTGCCTTTCCCTGAGTAACTAAAGATTCCTTGTCCTCTATATCTGCGTCATCTAATCTTTCTCTATGGGCATCTTCTTAAAATATGCAAGGCCAGTCACATCCATTTTTTACTTACAGCAGACATTATTCCTGCTTCCTGTCACTGATATTCATTCAGGTCTGTCTCTACCCTTGCTCTGGAGGTGAGCCAAGTTCACAAAGTCCGTTCATGTCCTTGGCTCTGTTACAGAAATTGGAATTCAGGTTTTGCATGCTTTTGGTCACTGAGATGAGTTTCGTGTGAGGAGAGGCCATCAGATGGGCCCCAGCTTGACTTTTCAGGTTGTCGGGATGATGTTCTTTCTCACTCACCCAATCATATGAGTGAGCAATCATGGCTTCTGTGCCTGCTGGTACCTGTGCTGTGACCTGGAAGGAAACTGGGATGAGGAATGGAACGTGTCTGCCTTCAGGAGGGTTAGAGCAAGAGGATCCAAGACTCATGGCAGGAGCCCCAAGGGCACCACATCTGAAGCCTCCCCACCTTTCAATCTCATGGTTATAGGGAGCCCATAAACTCTCTTTACTGCACAAGCCAGCGTGGGTTAAGTTTGCTGTAACTCATCACAGGTCTCCTGGGTGACTCAAACGCCTCCTGGAGCTCTCTCAATGGCATCCAGACGCCTACCTTGCTATTAAATACCCACTAAACTCTAAGATCAGTGAGTGCTCAGGGCCAGGGCTGGCTTTTCATTGGCCCTGGTGGTGCTAGCCCCTGCTAACCATCACTCTAGCACACAGCAGGCACTCTGAATTTTTGTTTTGAACAAGTGACCCAGATCTCCTTCTAGCATGTTATCTGTTTCCCCAGTCAGGGGAGTGGGGGCGGAGGTCCCCCTGCATCTTCTGCCAGGTCCACTTCTGCATGATCTGTGTTTTGCTAGACAACAGCCTTCTGCAGGCAATTTCCTATCCTCACAGACACTATCATCAGGGAAAGACCAGCAGGTCTAAACATGAGGTTGTCTATGTCCAACAGAGTGCCTGACACCCAGGCTCTCCAAGAAGGACAGTGGCCAGAAAGGCCCAAGGTGCAGAGCTTAATGAGCCCTCCCAGGTAAGAAGCCTGGAGAAGAAGTTGGAATTTTCCACATAACCAGAGGGGGCCTCCAAGCCACTGGGATTTGTGCCGTGAACAGGGAGAATCCCCATGTAGGTCAAAAGAACATTTCACTTCTGCTTATCTGGCCATATGCTCACTCATTGGGGCCTTCAGCTCCTCCCACAGCCCTTTCTTCTACCTGACCCCAGTCACTGCAAAGTTTTCATGATTTTATTTCTTTTTCTCTGTGCCCCTCTCCAAAATATGAGCTCTCCATGAAAGCAGGACCTTTTGCCAAGAATCCCATGGGGCCCGGAGAGAGCATCTACTGCCCTTGCAGAAGACCCAATTTGACAACTCCAACTCCAACTCCAGGCGATCCAAAATCCTCTTCTGACCTCAGTAGGCACTTCATTCATGTACACACACACACACACACACACACACACACACACACACACACACAAGATACAGCCCATGTTTTGGGTGACTCAGTACCCTCTTTAGTAAAGGAACATTTAAATGCAATCTCAGCAGGCTTCCCCCTCTCATACAGACTCATTCCCCTCTTCCACAACCAGTTTTCTGGGTTTTTTTTTTCCTCCACTGTCCCTATCAAAACAAAAGGATCAAATGTGTTTGTTTGTGGTTGCTTGTCTGTTAGCAGAATGTAAATATGCCATTCCGTGTTCAGTCTCCAGGGCGACCACTTCCAAACTGTAAATGGGTGCTGGAGTAGGGAAGTGCGGATTGAATCCCCCAGGCTCTGGAAACAGTGGATTGCGAGGAAGAGAAAAGAAGGGAAGACATTTTTCTGACTTAGAAAGTCTGCCAGGTAAATGGAGGTCTCTTCAACTGGGGGAAAGCAGAGTTGATGGTGTTGAAAGCTCTTCAAAGCCAGCTGTCTGGTGGAGTCCATATCTGACCTTGGGTGCCTTGACCCCTTATTCAGTTCCCACCTTTCTGAACCACGCAGTTTCCCCATGGCTCACCTGCATATTTTTATAGTACCAACAGCTTCCCTGTCCAAATCAACTGGGTATTTGAGAAGCCATCCCAGACCCTCCAGGTTTGTTTGTCTTCTCTATGCTTCAATTATGCAGTTTAATGAGACCCCGGCAGCCAAGACTAGCCTGACATTTTAAAAGATTCCCGGTGCCTTTGTGCGGCAGCAGGCCTCTGGCCTCGTTCTCTCAATTATTACCTTAACCGTGCCCCGGAGACCTAAGGAGACCGTTTATTTTGACTGGTAGATTGTTAAACTACAGGAGGGGAGCCAGAGCCAGCGCCAGGCTGTGATTTCCATCGCGCCACAGGCCAAAGTCGTGGTGCTGAGAATAGCCAAGGCCACTTCCTGCTGGAGAAGGAAATGGCAGTTTCCTCGACTCCCGGAAATGTGGCTTCCTCTCTGGTGCCTAGCTCAGTGTTCACCCATCAGACAGTCTCTTCCCACCCCAAGCCCCCGGGGACCTGGCTCCAGCGTGTAGAAGACATCCTGTTTCCCTGAGGAAGTGGCCCAGATTGGAGCAGCCACCAGGGCGTTTGAGTGGGTGTGAGTAGGTAGCATGGCAGGAAGGGGCTGACAAGGAATGATGCTAATAATGTTATCCAGTAAGAAGGAGCCCCACCCACCCCTTTGTCCTGACCCCAGAGATCTCAGTAAACCTGCCAAAAGTTCTCACAACCTTTGGAGGCCAAGTCCTCCCAATACCTCTTTTTGCTTTTATCGTCCATATGTGCTAACTGTACATTTTTGTGGAATACAATGTGACTGTGCCTGTTTGATACGTGTATGTCATATGTAATGATTGAGTCCAGGCAATTACTATCTCCTCCTTGAACAGGTACCATTTCTTTGTATTTGAAGCTTACAAATCCCTCTCTTTGGTATTTTTTAAATGAAACCTACCAGTACAAGGTGTTGTAAACACTAGAATTTATTCTTTCTATCTGACTAGACTTTCAGTACCCTGCGATCTCTTCTTTCAACAATGTTACTGTTCCTTTCTCTTCCCCCAGCCCCCCAACCCAAAGACTCGGTTCCAGAATCTGGAAAGATGGCTCCACAGTTAAGAGCACATGTTGCTTGTTGCAAAAGACCCACGTTTGGTTCCCAGCACTCACATGGTGGCTCACAACCAACTGTAGCTCCAATACCAGGGGATCCAGTGCCCTCTTCTGGCCTCCATGGGTGTAAGATCCTCACGTGTTGCACGGACATACATGCAGGAAAAGCACTTATGAACATTAATTAGTTATGAGGTTAAGAAAACTCAATCCATTTCTTATGCTCATTCTATGCATTTCAGGAGTTAAGAATGCTGCCAGGCAGAAGGCCGATGCTACATCTCAGTGGTAGAGCACTGATTTAGCATGAACAAGCCCTGAATTCAAACTGAAAAGAGGAGGGAAAGGAAGAAGACTGAAAGGATGAGGGGATGGGAGGATGAGAGGATGGGAAGATGGGGGGATGGGAGGATGGGAAGATGGGAGAATGGGAGGATGGGAGGATGGGGGATGGATTGAACCATATGAGTACATACTGTGAGTCAGGCATGGTGGTACATATTTGCAATCCCAGCACTTGAGAGTCTCAGGAAGAAGGACCACAGTGAGTTGGAGGCCAGCCTGTGCTACATACTTTATGAGCTCACAGTCAGCCTGCTTACACAGCAAAAACTTGTCTTAAAATACCACCACACAAAAAGATATGGTGACATATGTGTGAAATCCTCAGGACTCAGAAGGCTGAGTAAGGGAGAAGAATACAGTTTTGTGTCTACCTGGGCTGTATAGAGACCCTGCCTTTAAAAATGAAAAGTCGGCCGGGCGGTGGTGGCGCACGCCTTTAATCCCAGCACTCGGGAGGCAGAGCCAGGCAGATCTCTGTGAGTTCGAGGCCAGCCTGGGCTACCAAGTGAGTCCCAGGAAAGGCACAAAGCTACACAGAGAAACCCTGTCTCAAAAAAACAAACAAACAAAAAAAAAAAACAAAACAAAACAAAAAAATGAAAAGTCAAGCCTACAAAAAATGAAAAAGGAAATGCCGTCCACGTGTCTCATCACTGTCACACTGACCTTGGTCACCTGGCTGAGGAAGTATTATGAGGTATTCTAACTGAAATGCCATGCTTTCTTTCTTTCTATGCTATAGTCTCCAGGGGAACGTCTCTACGCACAGTCCACAATACATTCCAGCTCCTTGGGGACAGAAGACCTACTAATCGCTTGGAATTTGGTTGCAAGAATGTGAATACATTCCCTTATTGGTTTATTCTGTCTGTTATTGAATTACATCAATATAAACACAGGAGTAATTTTCATATTTTGTATTATAATTCAGTGCTACTCTATTTCGTTGTCCAAATTACTCCAGCTTTGGCCATTGACAACCCTTTACGCATTGATTTGACATATTCATTATTGGTTTTTTTTGTCATATATGTACATCCTAGGGTCTCCAGTGCAACTTAGGCTTTAAGTTTTATACATCACACACTCAGGAATTCCCTGAAGAAAATCTGACCCTGTACATTGCCTGGCTTCAATGACTTTTCTCATGTCTCTTGCATTCTACAGGCCTGTAACACCAGCACTCAGGGTACAACCTCAGATTCCACTGTCAGCATGCAATGTCGCCTGGTGCCTGTGGGCCAGAATTGCCATAGCCTTTGGGTATTTCGATGGCTGGACATGGGAAAATATTTTCTAGGCAGTCGTTTCCCATCAGGGCACCACTTCAGTTAGCATAGTTATACCCTAGAGCCTATGATGGGAGAAGGGTCTCACCTTCAATATAGTCTTCCTTTTGTCTTAGTATGAAGTACTTGGACTCTCTTTAATGACACTAATCTCCATAGCAACTCCAGTCATTTTATCCTCACTTGCATTGTCTGACTTTAGCCACTTTCAGGCTCCTTTCTTCACCAAACTACATGACGTTCAGTTTTCTCCGCTCTGTTCTTGGCTCTCTTTTCTTAGTGAAAAGCTGACTAAAAGTAACGAGCAACAACCATGCCACAGCCTACATGTTATGCTATCTTGACATCCTCCATGTTTCTATCAGCATTCTGGTCCTCAAACTCCCATCAGAATGGCCTATTTATTTCTGCTAGTAACCCTCTAGGGTTTCCCTAGCCTGTATCTCCAAACTTTCCCACCATCTAGTTCCCACGATTGAACACAGCAACGGAACACTTCTCTGATGCCAAGTCTCTGTATCGGTTCCTTTTTCATTGCTCTGACTAAATACCCGACAGGACCAACTTAATGTCTGGAGGATTTATTTTGGCTCAGTTTCAGAAGCCATCCACCAGAGAGGGAAAGGCAGTTCAATCCCTGTCTGTGGAAGACTGTGAGAACTCTCACATGATGTAGACCAGGAGGCAGAAAAGCAGACCAGAATGAGGGGCAGGTGTATCCCTCAAAGGCCGATTCCTAGTAACCAACTCTGCCAGCCAGATCTCACTTCCTCAAAATATCATCACAAGCTGAAGAGCAGCCGTTCAGGACATGAGCCTGTTCTGGACATTCCAGAGTGAAGCCATAACAAGTACTTGAACACAATTCAGTTTGCCTTTCATTTCATAGACTTCATTCATCAACAAAGTCACTTAAGTCAGCAATGTTTTCCTCTGGCCCCTTCACTGTGATTTTTACATACACTTAAATAATACTGTGTTGGGGGTGAGGGGTGCTGGAGAGATGACTGAGCAGCTAAGAGCACTGGCTGCTCTTCCAGAGGAGACAGGGTAGGTTCCCAGCATATACAAGGCAGTTCGCATCCATGCCTAACTCCAGTTCCAGGGGATCTGATGCCCTCTTCTGAACTCTGGGGCACCAGGTAAATACTTGACATGTGCAGGCAAAACTCTCATACACACAAAATAAACAAATTTAAAAAATATTAAGGATTATATTGCTTTGTCACATTGTATAATAAGTCTTGGGTCTTTTGAATGACTTTTAAAATGTGATACTTTAAGATCAGCTCTGTACTACTTAGTTTAATAAATGCATGCCATCATGTACACAAACTTACAACTATACACAATCATTTTGCTACTCTAAAATATCTTCTCTCCAATCCTCTGGAGCCCAGGAAACCGCTGACTCTTTTACCGTCTCTGTTAGTGTTCCTGTTTCTAGATTAGCCCGTCTATGGGGTGGTGTGGTCTGTGGCCATTTAGATGACATCCCTTTACTTAGCAACACCTACCGCAACCTAGCTTTGTCTTTTCATAGCTCGATAGTTCCTTAGGTTTTAAAAATCAGCAAATAACATTTCATTGTACACACAAGTCACAGTTGGTCTCATTGTTTGCTTATTGCAGGACATTTTGTGGAAGTTTTCCCGTGGCTTAAAGTATGAAAGTAAAATGTTGCAAACACCAGTGTGCAGTTTTGCCCGGGTGTGTTTTCAACCAGTTGAGACATACCTGTAAATGCCATTGCTACACCCGCGGTGAGAGTGTACTTAAATAGTTTTGTAAGAAACTACCATGCTTTTCTTCCTAGCTAAGTGTTAGAAGCACAACTTTCATTCATAAACAGCGCCTGAGAACTCTGGTTCCACGTTGGTGTGGCTTCTGACAGTTGCGGGGCACCTCGTGGTCATGATGACTTGTAACTCCCTGATGACAAATTATGTTGTTCCTCTATCCACATAAGCGTTTGCTTTTCTTATATCTCTTTGATAAGGTGTCTATTTAGATTAAATTGTCTTCTTATCATTGAGTTCGCCAGTTCTCTGTATACTTTGGATAGAACTCCTTTATCAGCCTGTGTTTTGTAAATATTTTCTCCTGCCCTGTGACTAGTCTTTCTGGCCGTCTTAATAGCAACTTCCAGAGAGTAGGTTTAATTGTAGTGAGCAATGTCTTCTTCCACGGGTGATGCCTTGGATGGACCTAATAGCTTGTCACCAAACCTTGAGTGGCTCTAAATACGCTCTCTTACACAATCCCTGCATCACTACTCTTAGGGACAGGATGTTATCATCATTTTATAGAAGAAAGTTGTCTACCACTTTTTTTTTCCTCTTAAGTATCTTTAAACATGCAAAAGGCACCAAAAGAAAAAGGTAGTTGAGCCGGGCGGTGGTGGTGCACGCCTTTAATCCCAGCATTCAAATGGCAGAGCCAGGTGGACCTCTGTGAGTTCGAGGCCAGCCTGGTCTACAGAGCGAGATCCAGGACAGGCCCAAAGCCACACAGAGAAACCTTGTCTCAAAAAACCCAAAGAAAAGAAAAAGGTAGTCAGCAGTGGCCTAAGACAGAGACTGAATACCCAAGAGCATTTGCCTACCTCTTTGACTCGTAGCTGTATTTGCTGTGATGTGAATATCATGTCATCATCTCTGAAGTACACATTCAGCCCTACCACCAGCCAAACACTGTCATTGTGCCTCCGTCACCACTACTGTTACCACTGTCATCACACCACCACCATTCTCCCCCAACCACCACCTCTGTCACCACCAGGACACACACACACACACACACACACACACGCACACGCACACGCACACGCACACGCACACACGCACACATGCACACACACCCCAACACCGCTACTGCTCTGATGAAGCAGGTGCTTTATTAGCCAATGTCGTGTTTTGGATGGGTTGATGTCACTTCACCCAGTACAGGGACAGGCTTCACCAGGAACTTTCCTACCTCAGTTTGGGGAGCGAACTGGACTGACTGCTAAGAAGGTCAAACTTAAGCGCCTGACCAATGTCACACAGCTAGCAAGTGCCAGGATTAGTCCGGAACGAAGGACTCTGTAGCCAGTGATCCAGAGAGGTCTGAAGGCTCAGCGCATGTGCTAGGGCCCTTGGCAAAGGCAGCCCCGTGCTCAGGAGGCTGATGTCATTCCCTTTTAAAGAGACACCCTTCTCCCACTTCCCTGGTGACTTAACCTTCCCCTAGCTTCACAGACTCAGCATTCTACAAAATAATTTAGATCCTGGATGTGTCCATTGCTGAAGCCTGCGAGCGTTAGAAGGAACCCACTCTCCAGAGCATAAAATCCTGGGGGAGATAATCACAGTTTCTTTGAAAGACAAAACACTTTCTATATCCAGTTTCTGCTGAAACAGCAATGGACTCAATCAGAGGTATTGGGAGAATTCACAACTATTCCAAATAGAGCTACGCAGAAGTGGCTCCCTGGCTGTGAGGCCATTGATTTCTCGGTGTCATCCTGCCCATGGGGAGGGCCAGGGAGGCCACAGCTCTGCAAGCTCAGCTTCCTGAGAGAAAGAGGTCTTTCTCTGAGGGATGGCCTCTGCCCTCCCATGCCGGCAATGGCCTGGCTCCTGGGGAAGGAGTGAGAGCGGTAAGCATCTCTGAGAGGGCTGCTTTCAGATCCCCGGATGGAGAAAAGAGCCCCTCTGCTCCCTGCCACACAAGCAATAAACTTCACCACATGTCAAGCTTGTACCTACCCCCATCAACTCCAGCTTCCTCTTAGGGGTTCAGTGGCTTTAGAAGTATCCCCCGCCACACAACTTCCCTGGAGCCCAAGACCTAAATTTAAGTTCTATTGAACTACTGACTAACTCTGTGACCTTGCTTGACCTCTGAGCAACTTCCTTTCTGTGTGTAAACCAGAAGTAATAGGATTGTAGGGGGGCTGAGCAGGATGCCCCCACCCAACCTCAGTGTCGTTTGAAAGAGATTGGTATTCCAGCGAGAGCAATGATAGAGAGGTGACTGATCTGTAGTGTCGGCACCACAGCTTGCTGCAAGGCCTTCGGATCCTTAGGGTAATGTTTCCTCTCAGATGTACAACAAGCCCTCAGCACTGTGCACACCCAGTCAATGCCCATGCCCTTTGCTTCCCTTTTCTTGCAAGGGTTTCAAACTCCCCACCTCCTTTTGCATGCCTCGGTGCCTGAGGCCAGGAGCTTTGTCCCACTTCCTATCTAAGCCCCGAACATCAAGACATCTGCAGAAAAAGCTTCTGGGTGATTGCTGCCATTCACATTTCAAGGACCCCTGAGTGGGGCTCAGAGTCCGACTCTGATCAGTGAGGCTAAGATGGAACTGACAGTTGGGAGGATTAATCAGTCCTCCTACAGAGAGGCCAGGCAACCCATGTAACTAAATCTTCCTAGTGGATTATTCCAGAGCCCAGAGATCACCCACAAGACTGAACGGATACAGCAGAAGGTGGAGCTTTCCAGGCCTTAGTCCAACGAAGGAGCTAAGAGTAGATGGTACACAGGTGCATGGAATTTGTCTCTCCCTCATGCTTTGTGCTATTTGTAGGGACATTGAGCTCTCTTGGAAAGAACTTGGGCCTTAAACGCTGGGCTGTTCCCAAACTGTGTTGGCTATATGACCTTAGGTAAGTCATTTCATCTCTCTGGGCCTCACCTTATATGGTTCACACACAGTTATGCAGCATTCTATATATATGTTTATATATATTAAGAGGTATGTCCTCAATGACCATGCATATGATGCACAAATGTGACTATGTTGACTAGGATGAAGGCCAGGCTCAAATGTCAGGTCAAGCCCATGGTGTTTTCTCCTTTCTGGGTGGTCCACAGTGCCTTGATCTTTTGTGTTAACGTCACCTCACAACTTCCTCTCAATAACTCAACTGTGGCTTCTCAGAAACAGTGGCTGCTACTATCTATGTTTGTTCTTCCACACTTGGTCACCCCAGTGTTCCTAGAGATGCCTATCAGCCCTAGATCACTTTGTAGCTGGTGTGCCCACCGTGATGATTGACTAGGAAGTCCGCCAGTGTGTCCCATCTCCTCTCTTCCACCTTAGACATCTGTTGGGCAGAGACCAGTTCTGCTGCTGCCGTGCGTATCCCAGGCTTCCAAGCTCCCAGGGTGGGTGTTCAATGAGTGTGTGCAGGAGGTGAGAATAAAGATTGGAAAGGGAAGGAATGAAATAGAACCGCCCCCAATAGCAGGCTGATTCTACTCAATCAAGCACTAGGCAGATCTCCCCTAGTCCCCAACCCCCAACCCCAACTCATATTTTAGTCTGTTTTCTGTTCTTTCAACAGAATGATGCAAGCAGTTTAGTTTATAAAGAATAGATATTAATACAGTTCATGGTTCTAGGAGATAGATTATGAGATACCATGGTTTGAATCTAAGCTGTCCCCCACAGCCTCATATTTCGGAAGTTTGATCCTTAGCTTGCATGCCTATTTTGAAGGCCATGGAGACTAGAGGAGGTAGAGCCAGAATGGCAGAGTAGGTCGCTAGGGGTGGGCCTGTGAGGTCATACCCGCCTCTAGTTCCACCTTAAGCACTTCATCTGCTAGTCTGTGCTCGGTGAGGAGCCTCCAACACATGGCTCTGTTGCCATGAACTCCACCATGCTTTCCCCGCCATGATGAATGCAAATCCCTCTGAAGCCATGAGCTGAAATAAACTCACCTCCTTAGACTGTTCTTTGAGGTATTTTGTCCCAGCCACAAGGAGAGTAACTATAAAAGGAGAGGGAGACACTCTGTGACTTCTGCATTAAGACTGGTGAGGAAGAGCCACCCCCCCACCCCCCCACCCCAACCCCGCTTCCTTTGTTCTTAGACATATTCTGCTGTTGTGAGCTTCTCTGTCTCTGCCCCGGCTCTTCTCTTGCACCTGAAATGCCTTTTCCCAGCCTCCAAATTACAATCTCACTCTCGGTGATTCCAACCACCACGGTGCTTGTTGCAAGCTGTTTACTAAGTTGCCTAATTTTTCAAAACGCAGCTAAAGTATCACCTTACTAACAAAAGACACAATTTCCAGCATGCATGCAGGGTAGGTTCAAGGACCCAAGCCCTAGAGTCAAGCCCCGATTCCAGCATCCATGACCCTCTGCCCTTGGGAAAGTCCCCTTTCATCTCTTAGCCTGTTTGCTCAGCTGTAAACTGGAAATGACTACACCTTCTTGGGGTTGGAAAGGTGGGAAGTGTGTTGGTTGACAAATGTAAATACTACGGCCCAGCACTTGACACACAAAAACCAATGACACAGCTGCCTGTGTATGGAGCATTAGAGAGAGGTCCCCTCCTCCCGGGGTACCCGATGCTTACTCCTGTAGTTGCCATTTTATCTCAATGTCTTCACATCTGCGCAGTACCTGTGGCCCCACTAAAAATGCGGACAGCTTGTAGGCAGGAACTCTCTATATGTATTCCAATGGCCCAATACTAGGCCTGTTTGTTGCATGCGTGAATGAATCAGTGAATGGATAGATACACAAACAAAATGAACCAGTAGACTGGAACTAAGTCACAGGGGCAGAAGTGTGCATTCTGAACCTCACAGGGCTGCCTCCATTTATTCCGATTATATGCTGAATTTCACTTTATTCTCCAGATGAATCCATCTGTTATAGAAGGAAAAAAAATACGTGTTTTTCATTATGAGAGAAGATTGGGAAATGGGAGTCTACCTTGCTACAGTTATACCTGTGGTATGACCTTAGGCAGTTGTTTTCCTAACCTAATGTGAGGTTGGATTCTATTTCAGTTAGGATGCTTGTAGCTGCAAGAAGGGAAAAGGGATCATCAGTTGCAGCTAGCAACCTGCCACAGTTCCGGACAGATCTAGAGAGAACAATGTAAACTCTGTACAAAAGACCTGGAGTAACTGCAGCCTCATTGGACAGGGCACAGTGGTGTGCTCTCAGGCTGGCTGCTGGCTGGCTGGTGATGGGACCGCACTTCACTCACCATCCTCAGGGCGAGTACTGAGGGTGGGACTCCCCGGCCAACTGTGGGGAAATGCACCTGAACACAAGACTCATTTCATATGTGCTCATTCATACATCCAACAACAATTGACCACGGAACCTCATATGTGCTGTACAGTGCCTGGCACTGAGCAGTCAGAGATCCACTGAAGAACTGTTTCTTCACATTCACAGTGATTTTTCAAAATGCACAGGAAGCTGTCTTTTAGGAAAAACTATGTTGGCTGAGCATAACGGTGTATATCTTTAATACCAGCATTCCAGGGGAGGAAGAGGTAAGCAGATCCTCGTGAGTTCAAGTCCAGCCTGGTTTACATAGCAAACTTTAGGCCAGCCAAGGCAACATTGTGAGACCCTGTCTCAAAGGGAAAAAAAAACAAAAGGAAAACTGTTCAATTCTGTAAAGGGATGGATACAAATGAATGGGATATAGAGACCAACCCAGGCAAGAGTTCTCAGCAACACTGTCAAGATGCTTAAAGATGAACAGAGGAGCCAGCTGCACTCAGAAAGACGACAGCACGTAAGTAGGTAGGAATCCAGAGAAGTATATATCATGTTCTGGAAATCCTTCCCATAGAACACTGACCCTCGGGCAGAGAATCAGGTTTCTAAACATTTTCTGCCCATTGATATTGTTTACTTTTCACATTTGAAATCAAACAGATCAGGCTGAGGTCCCAGATCCACTATCTCATGATGGGAACTGCAACCAGGTCCTTCATCTCATTTCTCTCCAGCATCCCATCTCTCTGCATCCCTGGCCATCAGTGCAAGGACTCGGCAAGATGAGTGTGCAAATATTTCTAACACAGCAAGTGGCTGTACAAGAAGGGCAAGAGTGGTTCCTATGTCCACAGTGTTTTTAGATGCTAAGTAGAAGGTGGAAGAAACAGGTGGTCCTGGGAGCTTTTAAGACAGGAGAAGACAGACGGCCACACCATGCGGCTCTGTGGCCTGTCTCCTATGATTCCCATGACGGTCTGTGCTGGTTTCCTATTCTGGAAAATGGAAAAATGGCCCTAATCTGCTGAGTGCTGAGGATGTGTTGGAGCTCACAGGGGTTTGAGAAGGGTCACATGTCACTGTGTGCACAGTTCTGCCAGGTCAGGCTGCTGGGCCCCATGCTTCTTGTTCAGTGCCTTCTCTATGCCTGCCATTGGGTTGCCCTTCACCTACAGCTTTTTAACTTTCACCCCCCATCTTGAATGTTTCCCAGAGGACCCTCTTGAGGACACTAGTCCATAGTGAGCTCATACCCTGGAGATGTCTTCAGACTGTATCACGTGTGGGATGGCCAATCTCATCTACAGTTTCATGTTCTGTGACTCTCTCACCTCACTTAGAAAGGACTATCTGGTCTCCCACTTCCCCTGTGCCATCACTCTCACGGAGAAACCTCTGCCTACCCCCCACCCCCCCATTCCACCCCCCCATTCCACCCCCCCATTCCACCCCCCCCACCCCCCACCCCCACCTATTTGAAACCTGGCCTCACTCTCATGCAGGAGTCAAGGCCACCTGGGTGGTGCACTCTGCCATGATGATTTCAGTTCCTCAAATGTGTCATGCTGAGGTTCATCTTCCTTTGTCTTGCTCCTTCAGGCCTCAGCTTTATTACTACTCCTTTGACCTCAGCCTCCAACCCCATTTGGGTTCAGTTCATTGCTGTGAGTTCTGTGGCCTGTGACTCTCCCTTCCCCAATAGCCAGCTCAAACCATGGATGAGATTTGTTGGTCTATGCCTTTCTCTCCCTCGCAATAAAATGCATAAAGTCATGGCTTCTCTTTCACGTTTTAGAGTTCTACACATCACCCCAGCAGAGAGCTACCCAGGGCAGGAGTAGGAAGACCTACTGCTGCTGCTTGCATGGCTTGGGTCCTGGAATCCTGACTAGGGGTGACAAGGGAATAAAAAAAAAAGACAAACACAGACACACTTGTCAAGTGGACTGAGCTGTCTGCTACAGAAGCCACAGTACCCTGGAAGCTCGGTTGGTTTATTATATACAGTTGAACAGAGAGGCAAGTCTATTACAAAAAGCTGAGCATGCAGAGATTCTAGTATACCGCTGAGTCCAGGAGGCAGATCTAGCTCACCTCAGTAGGACTGGTCTCTGTCGGGGACTAGCCTTCAGGCCGTGAACATCTGGGAAGAGAAAGCTACAGTGAACATTTTCAGCACACACTATCAACATTCACACTCAGACCCTGAGGAAGGCTTTGCTATCTCTCTGAGCCTCACTGGGTAAGGGCTTTCACACTCCTATGGGGATGAAGCATGGCCATGTCCATGTCAACAATATGCATTCACTCAGGACTTCACATACTCCCTACAACCTATCATAAGTCCACCCTACCGTCTCTGTTTTACTATGAACGCAACTCCTAACAGATGTTCAACAAATGCGAGTGCCAATACTACATTATTTCTTTATTGCTACTAGGCATCCAATGCTAAGGTTCTCTCATGCCTGGGCCACTGGGATCAGATACCCAGAGAATAATCAGCTGTCTGTGCTTGGACAAGCCTACTAGGTAATGCTAATGCACCTACAAGTTCAAGGACTACAGGGCCAGACAAGCCCATGTCCTTAGAATAGAAAAGATGGGTGGCAAAATGTTTCCCTTAGCTCCAGAATTCTCCAGAAACACACCCAGTGTGAGAGCCTCCCAACATGGGATATTTATGTATTCTTTACTCCAACACAGATTATACTGTACCTGTTGCATAGAGTTGGGAGACAAGATGGTTTATCAATTATCCATCATCTCTTTAACTTACTCCACTGGAAAGTGGAGTACATGCTGAGTGTGTTTCAGGGCTCACTTCAAACCCATCTGAGTTTGAATATGGGCTCCAGTCTTTGCAAGGATAAAAATGAAGGTTGGCAAAGGTTTAGGAGAAAGAAGTAAGAAAATTGTAGAGAATCTCAGGGTCCAGCTCTACCCATAGGAGATGGTGGTCCCTAGGGGCCTCTCTCAGGGTGCACGGCTCCCACCTCTGCTCAAGGATCCTGCAAAAGGCACTCCTAGCTGTGCTGGGAAGGGCATGAGGTGGGGTGCTCAAGCAACGAGCACATGTGTTTGGTATTATATGCAGCATTCTTTGTGGGAGCTCCAGTTTAAAAAAAAAAAAAGTGACATGGCCAACCACCCTTCTCAGAAGGAAAGGCTGCAGGAAAGGGGATTTTTGGCTGCTGGCTTTATCAAAAGTCGGAAACAAAGGGAAGATTCTGTGCTTCTTAAGAAGACAAACTTTGTATTTAGGATTTTAAGGTTAAGTCTGGAGGGCGGGCGGGAAGATCAGTGGATACCTGAGGAGCCCACCTGGGACTCAAGATAATGGTAGGAAGTATACAACCTCCCCTAGCTCCCTGGTGCCTTTGCTGTGTGACATGAAAGGACCCACCTGCCACACTGAGCTTCCGGCTCCTCCTCCTCCACTCCAACATGACAGGGCAGACCATATGCAGACACAGGGAAACTGCATCTTCAGACACGCCTGGTTAAAGCATACTAGAGAAAATGGAAAAGACGGAGGGAAACATTGTTCAAAAAATAATCTAGCGGCATCATACAGTGGGAAGAATATGGATTTGAAGTCTTAAGTCTTAATTGGCTACAAAGCCCACCTTCACCTCTTACTGGCTCTGTGGCCTCATGTAAATTACCTGGCTTCTCTGAAACTTGACTTTCTTGTCTGCAAAATAGGGGTGAAAGTAACACCCCCACACACACCAGCAATGAGATAGGGCAAGGACCAATCCTGATGCTCTCTTTCAATATCCTTGGTGCATAGATAGAACCGGATACAAGTAAGAGCTCCGCCCACCCACCTGGGCTCTCAGACTCTGAGAGTCAGCACTACCCTCCTTTTCCTCTTCCAACTGCCTCTGGCTCCTCATTCTCAACTCCAACCTGACAGGGCAGACCATATGCAGACACAGGGAAACTGCATCTTGAGAGCCCTGCATCAGGGTTCTAGCAGGGCTGCTTGTGGTGCAAACCGATCTGCTTTCCCCTTCGCAAAGACACCAAGGTGAGCCAAGAGTTCCCCTTGAAGCAGCACGGCCCTAGAACTCCTCAGTCAGACACAGGGAAAGTGTCACCACCGTCCCCAGGCTTATTCCCTTGTATGTGTCTTCTTCAATTCCCAGGTCCCCAGAAACCGGTTCCAGTTTCCACATTTTCCCAGTTAAGCTCCTTAGGGAGCCGGAAGAGTTTCCCACCCTAGTTTAACCCAGCGGGTGTTGGTGAGGATTCTGACCAGGGACGGAGAGTAGAAACTAATATTTGTAGACCATCTCCCACTCTCCAGCTCCTCCTAGGCACAACTTTCAAATGCCATCGTGAGGGCCACGTTCACGGGGCCCTCCTCTGACTCCTCTGAAGATTCAGTGAGGTCCTGTCTCTCACAACCTACATTTCTTCTTTCAGAACATTTTTTTCCCTCATTGCTGGGCATCCCACTAAGGGCCCCAAGCCCAGACAAAGCACTGTACCCCTGAGTTACATTCCCAGGCTCAGGTAGCTATTTAGTGTCTTTCTTCCCTGGTGAATTTCACGGGGTGGGGGTGCAATCAAGTATTTCATTTTCTAATATTTCCTTAGCTCCGATCACAGTGCCTGACACAGAGAAACAGCTTAATAGGTGAATGTTGAATGACTGGGCAGATGAATGAATAAATGAATGAATGAACTAATGAATGCACGGAATAATCATTCTCAAGGCTTTCTATGTGGTAGAGATGACCCCTTTCTGGATTTTGAGAAGAAGGCACCTCTTGTGGGCTCCTGTTGCCTTGCACAAGACTGAAAGGCAAAATGCACTTAGCAAGGCAGCACAATTAGTGGTTGGGCTAAGATTTGAACCTAGGTTATCATTGGGCCTCGCTGCTGTCTCTGAATTATTTCACAGTCAGGCTGGAAACACTGTTGACAAAGGCAATTTTTCCAAAATAAAGAAGTGGAATGTGTCTGCCCATAATTCCTTCCCCACCCCCAACACAGCCTGCTCTGTGCCGAGCAAGAGGATTCTGAGAGCTCTGTGCAACCCACGCAAGGCAGCGGGACAGAGACAGGGGCTGCCCTTGTCCCTCTGCCGCCTCCGACTGGCTCCTCCGTGGAGCCCCTCCCGGCCTGTCCCCACTAAGGCAGTCCTTGGATAAAAGTCTCAGAACAAAGGCCGCATTTTCCGTCCAAGTAGAGAGGCCACTGCTGGAGAAACAATGGCCTTGCTGGGATCAAAGGAGCTGGGCCCAAGCTGGGGACAAAAGCTTAGCTTGACAGGGGTGACCACCTGCCCTGCCCCTCCTTTCACCGAGGTCCAGGGAGAGTCTGCAGGCCTCTTTGGAGGCCTACCCCACCTTCTCAGAGCACCTCCCAGCCTCTGGTTTCCGCCCCACGCTCAGAGAAGTGCTTAATGGCCTGTGTCCCTCCCTGGGCCTCCTCCTTTTGCTTTCGAGGCTGCTGCCCTTCCCCCACTTTCTCCTCACAGGCCTCTCCTCAGGTTCATCCTTGGAGATGCCTCCCTTCCACTCTCCCTGACCTTTTTTTCAGTGGGTCGCAGCACAGTCCACTGTGCCCATGTGTAGAACTGTCTGCTGCCCTGATTACAGCATTCATCACACCAAATGATCGACCACTACTGGGTTTAATGCCTGCCATTCCCCTAGACGGGACACTTTCACAATCTTATAAGTGCATCGCCTAACTCGAGATGCTGAATGAGGACAGCAAGGAATGGCAATGAGGAGGCTTTTCAAAATCCGGAAATGCACTTGGCTATCACTCCCCCTGTTGGAACCCCAACTGTCTGGTCTCTCCATCTTCTTCATTTCATTTTACTCAGCTCATGTTTTTAAAATGCCACCTTGGTGCTGGGAATGCAGTGACAGCTGAAACAGTAGCCTGCGTCTGACTGGTCAGAGATGGACAGGCAGATTCTAATCAACCGTGTGGTTTGAAGTTCTGGTACACGTCATGAGGCCACAGCAAGTGGCAGTGCAAAGTCCACATCCCTGGGCTGCAGAGATGGGTCAGTGGTTAAGAAGGGGTGTACTCCTCTTCCAGAGGACCAGGTTTGGTTCTCGGCACCATGTTGGGCAGCTGACCACTACCTGTTAACTCTAGATCCACGGGGATCTGTCACCTCTAACCTCTGCAGGCACCTGCTGTGGGATGGTCTGTATGTCAAATGTGTTGCTGATTTGTCAATAAATAAATCACTGATTGGCCAGTGGCCAGGCAGGAAGTATAGGCAGGACAAGGAGGAGAATAAAGCTGGAAAGTGGAAGGCTGAGTCAGAGACACTGCCAGCCGCCACCATGATGACAAACAGCATGTGAAGATGCTGGTAAGCCACAAGCCACATGGCAAGGTACAGATTAATAGAAATGGATTAATTTAAGCTGTAAGAACAATTAGTAAGAAGCCTGCCACGGCCATACAGTTTGTAATCAATATAATAAGTCTCTGTGTTTACTTGGTCAGGTCTGAGCGGCTGCGGGACTGACAGGTGAGAGAGATTTGTCCTGACTGTGGGTCAGGCAGGAAAACTCTAGCTACAGGCACCTGTGTATGCATGCACGTACACACACACACACACATACACACACACACACACACACACACACACACACACACACAATTAAAATAAAATAAAGCCTTTTTAAAAATTAAAAAGAGTGCATGCTGGTATTTATGCCCAATATGCACCAAAACCCCACCAAGTGCCAGGCAGCATCTGGGCTGGGAATGATCCAAGTACCTTCCATGCAGCTAACCTCCCCTGTAATGGGGGCAGCTGGTTCAGGCTGAGGAAGAAGTGACTGAGCCACCATTGCAGGAATGAGTCACCTTTAGGGCAGATGAAGACAGTGTGGGAAGGCTGAAAGTAGGTAAGGATTGGTAGCATTCAATGGGGTGGGATTGCCTGTATGCAAGCAGGGAAGTTCACCGAAATGTCACCTAAGAACCTGAAAGCCGAGTTAGCAGGATCATCCAGGATGTGTTACCTAGCACTCAAAGGCTGGGAGAGACTTCGCATTTTGCCCATGGTCGTCCCTATCCTTGCAGTAAGTGGAAATAAGCATGTTTCTTTGATGCCCCAGTTTCAGCCCCGTAGTGTCCTGTTAGATGAGAAAAACCCATCTGAATGGTGGGCAATGGTGGCACATACTTTTAATCCCAGTACTCAGGAGGTAGAGGCAGGCGGATCTCTGTGAGTTCAAGGCCATCCTGGGCTATACAGAGAAACCCTGCCTTGAAATAAATAGATAGATAGATAGATAGATAGATAGATAGATAGATAGATAGATAGATGACAGATGGATGGATGATGGATAGATAGATAGATAGATAGATAGATAGATAGATAGATAGATAGATAGATGATAGATAGATCCCTCTGGCATCAGAGGGTCAAGCAGCTCCCTGTGAAGGGGCTGACATCAGCCACAACACATCATGTGTTCATCCAACAAGCATTTGTGGTTTGCCGAGCACACTCACGGAAGCCACCTCCCGTCTCAGAACACAGTTCAAAGCCCCAGGTTTGAGTCAATGAGCGCTGTGCTCTAGTGGATTTATTAGCTGGAATCCTTGAGCAAGCTGCTTCACTGCCCCTGGCCAGTGTTTCCTCTTCATCACCTGAAGCCAGTGCTCTCTGCCATCAAGGCTGCCAGTAGAACCATGTCTTCTAAGGTTGCCATAGCCATGTGCCGCAGCCTGGTGACTTAAGTCCCAGAAATACACATCCTCATAGCCCCAGAGGCTGAAGTCTGTGATCAAGGTGGAACACACACACACACACACACACACACACACACACACACACACACAGACTGTGGTTTTTGTTTTGTTGTTGTTGCTTTGGTTTTGATATTATTTGTTTGTTTGTTTGTCTGTTTGTTTTCGGGGGTGAGGGGGGACACAGAATCTCCTTGTGTAGCTCTGAGTGGCTGGGAATTTGCTAGTAGACCAGACTGACCTTGAACTTACAGAGATCCTACTACCTCTGCCTCCTGAGTGTTGGAACTAAAGGCAAGAGCCAGGCACCCTTTCTTACAAGACACCAGTCACACTGAATTAGGGACAAATGCTGAAATCCTGGAGGTTGGACCCTCAGCACAAGGAGTTGGAGTAGTGGTTCTCAACCTTCCAATGCGGTGACCCTCCAGTACAGTGCCTTGTGTTGTGCTGACCTGAAACCATAAAATCGCTTTCATTCCTACTGTAATGATTGTAATGTAAACCTTATGCAGGATATCTGATATGTGACCCTTGTGAAAAGGTCATTTCATCCCCATATAAGGGGTCGTGACCCACAGGTTGAAAACTGCTGATTTAGAGGCACCATCATCTGCCTCTAACAGATGGAATTGTCCGTCAAAATTTCCAAAGGGGCTGGCGCACAGCAGACCCTGAACAGATAGGTAGACCGTGTCTTTGACACTGATACCATGGGGAGGAATTTGGGACTCAGTAGCCCCAGTTCTTGCCCTAGGCTGAAGAGTCTTTGATTCTAAGCCCTGCCTTGCTGCCTGAATGACCTTGGCAAGATCTTGGTGCATTCTCCATGATAACCAAGGGCATACTGAACCCAGGAAATCCTGCGTTCTTTCCTTTCTCACTAAGTCCTAATGTAAGTTGCCAAATCTGCCACGCCAGGAAGAGCCTGAGAAGGAGGAACCTGACAGTTTTCAGAACCATTTGCCCACCAGGAGCTTTGCTTCCTATCATCACTGCTGAAGACAAGCTGGGACAAGTCTCAGACAGTCCCCTTGCCACCCTTCCCCTACTGTCCTTTAGAAAGGAGTACCAGCCGCTGTCTGAGAGGAAGCCAGGGGGGACGCTATCAAAGACCTAACTTTGGAAACTGTGCCCATGAGGTTCATTTGTCCCCAGATCACCCATTGGTATTTTAGGCCACATGCATTCCTCTGGCCCCCTGCCCTGCCCTGGTATGCTGGGGACAGCTAACCTAGCAGCAACTGGTGGCAAAGTCAGAACACCAGCCTTGAGGTCACTTTCCCATTGCCCTGCTTCCTGGGTAACATATAAGAGAGGTTGTTGGGTGGTTTGGGTTTATTTGAGGTATTTTTGTTTTTCTTTGGGGTTTTTTGTTGTTATTTGGTTTTGTTGTGTGGTTTTTTGGTTTTTTTGTTTTTTGGTTTTTTTTAAGATTGTATCGGCACATCCAATTCACAGCTTGGGCCCAGGTAGTTCCTAAAGAAAAGCTTTAGTTTGATGTTTGTGTTTTTTCTTTGAACCCAGTCAAATCCAGATAGTAACTGAAAGAGATGATTGAGCATTAGATAGATGCTGAAATGGCACTTTGGTACCCCACCCCCACAAAATAATGAATAAACATACAAATAAAGCATTTGAAAAAGCATTAATTGTCCTTTAGACCAAAGAGGAGTTCCTTGTACCCCTTTATGAGTGCCATATTTGGCATTCATTTTCGAAACAACTCATGTTCATTATGGGATTGGGAAATGGAAAGACAAACTGTATGTGCGTTCATGCAGGCGCACAGGCCATATCCTAGCAGTTAAGATCATCATCACTGGTGCTGACTTGCTTTGCTTACTTCTTGGGAAACTGGGAGCATGCTAGAGTTAAGGTTTTATATCTTCATTGTTTTAACACAATGTCCCCCTGAAATGTCTGCATAGCATTCTGTTACGCTGTGACATGCCACCCTTGGCTTACCATCCTGCCACTGTTAGCTGGCTGAGCCATCCTCCCACCGTGGATATCTGCGGCTTCTTGTTGTTGATGTCTTTTTTGTTTTATTTAACTTGCCCAGTTTGGCCTGAGTTTTCAGCCATGCTACTTCTGACATCCATCTCCTCGATCCACCTTTTAAAACCACGTCCTTAGTTTCACATGCTATCATCGTAACACAAGGACGAGAATTAAGTGGAGACTTGTGGTGAGAACTGATGAGTCAAGACACGAGGCCCAGCTGGTAAACACAGAGCTGAAACACAGCCTGCTCGTTTTTGCCTGTTGGTTTTCAGGGCGAGAGGGGTTGTACTAGAGTCTTGTGTGTGCTAGGCAAGTACTCACCACTGAGCTACATCGCCATCCTTCCTTTTGATTCTGTTATTTGGAGACAGAACCTCCCTAATTTGCCCCATTTGACAGGAGACTTTTGATTTTTCTGCCTCATCCTCCAGAGCAGGCTGGTACTATAGGCATGTACCCACTCCTTTAGGCTCTAAGGCCCTTGCTCTTCCTAACAATCTGTGCTTTGAGTTAGGAGGCAGGTGACAGGAGCAGGTACCATTCTCTAGCCGGGGACCGAGGCAAAGCTGGAAATGCTCTGCCTTTCAAAGGAAAACTCAGAAAGCAAAAATGCCTCCCAGCTTCTGCCATGCTGACAAATTTGTGGAATGAAAATAAACAGACTTGTCGTAGGCAGCCAGAGGGTAGAATTCTAACATCTGTATGCAGATTAGAGCAGATTCCCATTCAGCATAAGAAGCCTGTATTATGCTTTGGGTAAGCACAGGAAGCCGACATACACAGACTTGAGTTTGAATCCTCACTCTGTTGCTTACTGTGTGGACCTTGGAAAAGTCACGTGTGTTCTCCGTAACTCATTTCCTACATACCCGAAGTATTCCAATTTGATAATTTGATGTGAGGATCAGAGACCATGGCCACTTAGCATTTGAGTTGGTATGCAAGAGAGCTCACAAAATGGTCATCATGATTTTTTTTTTTTAATGATGGGTTATAGCTGTCTGACGCTGGCTGCGTGGATAATCAAATAACACTGGAAGGCTCATGTGCCCCATGAGTGGAAGAGGCGGACTGAGAACAGTGATCCTTAATGTCTTTGGGGAAAGAGGGAAGGCAGAGTTTGAAGCTGCAAAAGACTTTGTCCCATTGCTTATCTACTGAGCTGTTACGAGCAACGCTACTTTGAACAGCCTTCTGCTTTATCCACCTTGATTCACCAACAGCCATTAATTTTGTGTCTCGTTCAGCTAGCTCATCAATGAGATGACTCTCCGGGGAGCACAGGTACAAAATTAACCGTGCTTCTGATCAAATGGCTGCCATCAGCCTCCACTGCCCTTAACAACAGCCCCTGTAGTTTACAGTGTTCGGGAAGAGAGGCAGCCAGGGCGACAGATACTCTTGCAGCTCTCGGGCTTGGGATACCATCTGTGGAATTAGCTTTCCTTCCCCAGAAATGTCTGCAGTATTTACAGAGTAGGCTGCCTTGTCTCCAGGATGGTTCAGGATCATGAGGGCACTTCCCTGGCCCCCTCACCTCCAGCTATGGGGCATTCATGGGTTTCAGAGAGTTGACCATTGGGGTTGGAATGTTAGGAGTGCGGCCTGACACGTCTTCCATCAACTTCCTTGAAAAGAAGGATCCCAGAAAGGCAGCCTGCCCTCATCACCTGACCTCATCAGCCCAGCAATTTGGGGTCTTTATCTCTTCATTGATCTCAACCCTGACTGATGCCCGTCACTTGAATGCCCATTACAACAGGCCACACATTCCTCATCCTCACAGCACAGACTCCATTCGTCACTAAAGAATGGACAGAAGTGAATTCAGGGGAGGGGCAGCTTGAAGCAGCTTCACCTCGTAAATTCTGACTGGGTACATCTCATCCAACTTTCCTTTTCCTCCACTGAACATTTTGAATTTGGGTCTCCTGAAAGCAAAGCCCGGCAAATTAAAGCTCTGAAGCCAGACAGCCCAGATTTGGCATTTCTGATATAACATAGAGCCTTGTTATGAACACTGATAAAGTTATCTGTCAGAATAACCACAGGATAGAAGGCAAGTTCTCTTTGTCTCTGTGTAACTGTGTCCTCGTCTGGGAGAGGTGACAGCTACAAAAGGTGCGTGGGAAGGAAGCACAACACCTTATACTTCTTTGACCTTACAAACCATGTGTCCTTGGCATATTATTTAATTATTGCACAGTTCAGAGCTACCCGTCGCAAATAAACATAACCATCTTTCAAGGGTGCTGGGTAGAACAGAGATAACACCTGGAGAGCACCTTCTGTGCACTGTCAAGACCTGTGTTGCTCTCTTTGTTAGTAAAAAGCTGATTGGCTGATGGTTAGGCAGGATTTTCAGGACAGAAAGAATGCTGGGAAGAAGAAGGGCGGAGTCAGAGACGATGCCATGAGATGCAGAGCAAGCAGGATGGGAAGTATGTAGATAAGGTAAATGAGCCTCAGGGCAGAGCCTCGGGGTAGCACATAGATTAATAGAAATGGGTTAATTTAAGTGATAAGAGCTAGCTAAAAACAAGCTTAAGCTATCGGCTGGACGTTTATAATTAATAATAAGCCTCTGCATGGTTATTTGGGAGCTACTGCCGGGACACAGAGAAACTCCACCTACAGTACCTAAGATGAAAAGCAATGTGACCTCCACTGACAGAGTGATGGCCATCCGAGGTTTCCATGCCAGGAGACATGTCAAAGGGTGGCATAGATGATCACCAGCCAAAGCTGCCCATGCCTAGGCAGACAGTGAGGCAGGCAGTGTGGGTACACTGATGAGCTTCACCAGTGAGATCAGAACCAGACTGCAGCCCCACAAGCAGCATTACATACTCTTCAACCACTGCCTTCTACCCCCGTCAGCCTGTTTCCCACCCTGGCTCAGGGTTTGATATTCCTCTCAAGCTGAGCTCATGGACAGACTCCCTGTTCTGAGTTTCTATCCCCTCCCCACCTCTCTGCTTTCTCTGGTCATCTACTACCTAAAAGTAGCTGTGTCACATGACCCTTGCTGCCCAAAGTGCATAATGAATCTCTAATATCTCCCAAACAGAGTTTAACTTCAAAGCAATCATGGAGGCCTGTAGAATTTTCCACAATCCATCCTGGTAAGCAACCATGGCAAAGTAGGAGCTGGAGACTCCAGACTAGGTGACATGCATTCTCATTCAAGGGGCTGGAGATATGACTCAGTGGTTAAGAGCACTGACTGCTCTTCCAGAGGACCCAGGTTCAATTCCCAGCACCCACATGGCAGCTCACAACTTCCAGGGGACCTGGCACCCATGTTGAGACATCAGTGCACACAAAAAATAAATAAACATACACTCTCATTCAAGCCTGAACCATGCCACGTGTCTCAGGAGTACAGGGAAAATTTCCAAGAAAAAAGGAGTTGAGGGCTAGTCACATGACTTAGTGGGTAAAGACTTTTGCCACCAAGGGTGACATCCTAAGTTTGATCCCCAGGACCCACATGGTGGGAGCAGAGAAAAGTGTTGTCCTTTGACATCCACTTGTGCATCATGTGAGTGTGCAACCACACACACACACACACACACACACACACACACATCATACACACAAAATACAATCATTCTTTTTAGAAAAGAGAGAGAGAGAGAGAGAGAGAGAGAGAGAAGAAAGAAAGAAAGAAAGAAAGAAAGAAAGAAAGAAAGAAAGAAAGAAAGAAAGAAAAGACTTAATAATCCTCAGGTACTACAAGAAAGCATGGCACTGAGCGCATCCACATGTCATTTTGGTTCTTTCCCACAGCAACCTCCCTAAAGGAGAGACTCTTACTATCTATGCCTTGTAGATGAGACACAGAGCCATGACCAAGCCACACAGGCAGCCTCTGACTGCCCTCCTGCTTGTTCTCTGGGGATGCTGAGCAGGCTCCTCAGGAAGTATGAGGACCCTTTCTATTGTGAGGTTCAAGGCTCTCCCATAACACCGAGGCTGTGGTATTGAGTGGTACTACGTGTGGCCTCCTCGTGCTTGCTCACTCATCATGCTTGCTCACAGGAAAGCCACAAAGACCAGCATGGTGCCTGGAAATAGCCTAGATTCGAGCTAGGGAATCATTGTATCACAGCTCTGGGTGGGACATGGTTTGAGCATTTAGCTGATATCTCACAGACTGGAGGGTCAGTCTATGACATGGAATGTTAGGAAACTGATTACACTCATGTGAGGTAGAGCCTTGAGGTCTCTAGGTCATTGAGGTCTGCCTTCAAAGGGGATTGCAGGACCCTCGTCTCTTCCTGGCTCCTCTTGCAATGTCCTCTCCCCTTCTCACATGATTGTGACATCATTTGCTGTTAGCCCCTTCTGGGGGGCAATGGAGGGTAGGAGATGGGGCATGAGAACATAAGGGAATGGGATAGTTGAGCTGGAACATGGAAAGAGAGCAAGGAAATATATACCATGATAAATGAAGACATCATGGGGATAGGGAGAAACAGGTTGCTGGGGAGGTTCCCAGGAGTCCACAAGGATGACCCCACCTTAGACTACTAGCAATAGTGGAGAGGGTGCCTAAACTGGCCTACTCTGGTAATCAGATTGGTGAATACCCTAACTATCATTATAGAGCCCTCATCCAGTAACTGATGGAAGCAGATGGAGAAATCCACAGCCAAGTACCAGGCTGAGCTCCAGAAGTCCAGTCGAAGAGAGAGAAGAGAGATTCTATGAGCAAGGGGCATCAGGATCATGATGGGGAAACCTACAGAGCCAACCAAACCAAACTAGTGGGAACTCATGAACTGTGGACCAATAGCTGTGGAGCCTCCATGGGACTGGACTAGGTCCTCTACACAGGTGAGACAGTTGTGTAGCTTGATCTGCTTAAGGGGCCCCTGGCAGCGGGATCAGGATTGGTCCCCAGTGCATGAGCCAGCTTTTGGAGCCCAGTGCCTATGGTTCAGGGGGAGGGGTTTGGACCTGCCTCAACTGAATGTAACAGGCTCTGCTGACTCCCCATGGGAGGCATAGCCTTGGAGGAGGTGGGAATGGAGGGTAGATTAAGGGGGAGAGATGGGGGGGAGGCAGGAGGGAGGAGAGGGGCATTTGTAGTTGGCATATAAAATGAACAGAAATTTCTTAATAATAAAAAAGAAAGAGAAAAAAATTCCCTTCCACCGAACTAGGAGCTAAAAGAACTTTTTTTTTTCCTCTATGAAGTTAGTCATCCACAGTATTTCATTATGATGACGCAATTCTCCAGTACCCTTTTACTTTCATTTTTAATGATTCTCACTATGTGTTATGGGAGTTCCCTTATGCCTTTTCCTTTGGGAAATTCTGTGAGGGCTTTGGTGAAGGATAAAAATGTATACAACAGTAGCCTCTCTAACCAAAATAATTCTTTGAAAAAAAGCCTAGCCGCCATGAAACCATAGAGCAATGATAACTCTGCCTACTTCCATACAAGTTAACACCAAGCTGCTAGAAAATTTAGATACGTAACATCTACTTGATGTTTGAGAATCAAGATTTATGGATTCCTAAAGTCTAATCAGGTTCACAGTAGCATTTGTCTAGCTTTGTCTTCGCTCACTTTTAAGCTGCTCTATAAGGGAATGTTTGATCCTGAGGAGCCTGCCTGACTCCACTTTTGAAGGCAGGAGCCATTATGCTGTATTTTTAAAAATAAGTTTCTATTTACTGGGAGAGTTGAGTTGCTCTCTGTTTCCTGGAACCTGACCTTCTCCAACCCATGACCTTGTTTTTGAGAATACCCTTACCCTCCCTGATCCTCTGTCCCTAATCACATGGTGACCACATGATTTTTTAAAAGATTTTTTTGTATTTCCTTATTGCCCCATTGTCTACCTTATGTAAAACTACTGGTGACTTTACTCCCTAAAAGGGCCCAAGAGGTGGACGTGGGGCTGCTCTCTTTAACCCGATTTTTTTTTTTTTTTTTTTTTTGTGGTTTTTTTTTCGAGACAGGGTTTCTCTGTGTAGCTTTGCGCCTTTCCTGGAACTCACTTGGTAGCCCAGGCTGGCCTCGAACTCACAGAGATCTGCCTGGCTCTGCCTCCCGAGTGCTGGGATTAAAGGCATGCGCCACCACCGCCCGGCCCTCTTTAACCCGATTTAGGAGGCAGTCACTAGTCAGCTCTTGGGTGCACCCCAATAAAAAAATCAAGCTTGCTTCAAATGTGGCTCAAATTGTGGTAGTGGTCTTATTCTCACCATTGGGATTAACAATCCCTCAAGAAAGTCCTTTTCCCAAAGTCAGGCATTTAGGTAAGTCCCCATTTCCTCAAGGGCTTGAAGAAAGTGCCCTCTTGCTAAAAAGGGAGACAAATTCTCTGGCAAGAGGAACTTGTGGCCCTTCATTAACACATGACTGCTGCCTATTGTCAAGGTCAATGCTACTTCCTCAAAGCCCTGACCTCAAGCCACACCCCAGCTCCCACGCCCCCTTTCTCCCATTTAAGCCTATGTGTAACTGTAGAGTTTAAAAAGTGTATTCCTTCTTCAATAAAGTACCGCCCAATTCACCTTCAGATCGTGTCTGTCTCCTCCTTCCCTTCGCCAACCCCACATATCCTCTTTGGGACCTGAACCCCACCAATGCAGATACATCTCAATTAAAGTCTTGAACAGGCTGCTTCTACTACCTAGCTTCAACTAAGGCTGGCCTCCCTACTCTACATTCCCCAAATGCATTTGTTTCTCAACTCATGTTGTTCCACAGATTAGGACAGGAAGACTGTAACATTCATGATGGTAAATATCATACCTAATCAGCTCATTACAATCTCTGCATTCACCAAGTGACTGGAAGAAAAACAGGGCCACATTACCAGGTGGCAGTGCTCACGTAGCCCCACTCTCAGGCAAAAGGAACAGCTGAGAAACATTAGCTTGATACATACACATGGATGAACTCAGGACCTGCTGGCCAGGATTTGTCAAGTCATGTAGCAACAAGCCTAGGATAAGATTAGTTACACTCCCCTGAGGAGGCAAAGGTTTAATCTTCAAAGGTCTGAATTCAAGTCCCATTCTACCCCAACTCACACTGTATGACCTCACAAGAAACAACCTTCTTCCTGAGTCACACACACTCCAAACTGAGATACTCCAACTCAAAAAAAGGAATTTAAAAAAAAGAAGAAGAAAGAAGTCCTGATAAGGGGCAGGTTAGGAGGCAAGGCTGTCATTTACTATTGTGTCTACTGCCTGTTCCCGGGATGCTGGATCCTTCTTTGTCCCAACCTGGTCTACCTGAGCACAAAACACAGCCTCATCAAACTTACCCAAGAGACCAACGGTAAAAGGTCTGTTCAAATGCACATGTCCATGCTGCCCCATTGTTCTAGTTTTAGTGTTGATGCTGTGATAAAATACCCTTCAATACCAAAATCAACTCAGAGAATAAAAGCTTTATGTAGCTTACAGCTCCAGGTCTCAGCCCATCGTTGAGAGAAGTCAAGGTATGAACTTGAAGACTGGCCTGTTTGCTCCTGCACACAGCATCATCACTTACTAAGGAACGTACTTCACAGCCAAAGAAGTACAGGGCATCCTAGTTTGTTTTTCTTGCTGTGTTTAAACACCATGACCAAACAAAACCTTGGGAGGAAAGGGTTTATTTGTCTTATAGGTTACAGTTCATCAAAAGGGGAAGCCAAAGCAGGAACCTGGAGGCAGGCATTATTTACTGGCTTGCTCTCCATGGTCTGTCTGTTCAACCTGTTTTTTTACACAACACGGAACCACCTACCCAGGGTTGACACCACCTACAGCGGGCTGGGATCTCCTACGTCAATCATTAATCAAGAAAATATCCAACAGACTTTCATGCAGGCAATCTGATGAAGACATTTTTTTCAGTTGAGGTACCTGCCTCTTCTTAGATGACTCTAAGGTGTCAAGTTGGGGGTAGGGGGGAACTAATGCAGACAAGCAGGAACTATGATAAATCCTACTTACTAGCAGGTGGGCTTATACTCAGCTAACTTGCTTGTTTGTTTGCTTGCTTTTAGACATATATTTAATTTATGTATGAATATTTGCCTACATGTATGCATGTGCACCATGTTCATGCCTGGTGCCCACAGAAGTCTTGAGTGCATCAGATTCCCTGAAACGAAAGCTAGACAGTTGTTAGCGATCATGTGGGCGCTAAGAACTGAACCCATGTTCTCTGCAAGAGTAGTAAATGCTCTTAACTGCTAAGCCATTGCTCCAGCCCCTTAGCTAGCTTTCTTATATAGTTCAGGTCCACCTACTGAAGGATGGTACCACAGGTTAGGCCCTCCTGTACCAATTAACAACCAATAAAATCCACACACACAGGCTCACAGGCCAATCTGATTTGGGCAATTCTTCAGCTGGGGCTTTCCTCCGAGATGACTCTAGGTTGTGTTGAGTTGACAGTTAAAGCAGATGGACATCCACAAAGCTGCTAGATTCGGATCTTTCCACACAGCCCTCGTTATCCTATCCATTTCCTATGCTTAGTAACTTTTGAGGGTCGTCAAACGGCTTCACGGCTCAGTTTGGAGTCTCTCCAAATAGGCTAGGCACCTAGCAGCACAAAGAAAAAACCATGTGAGATTTCTAATAATCTACCACCTTTGAGCCTCAAAAACAGTGATTTCATGTGGTTCAACCTAATTCATTAATGGACTTCCTTTAAACATCGTCCCCCACCTTCACAGTGACAAGATAGTTTCTATTTTAGAATAAGATACGAGGTTCCCAGGGCTTAGGCCCCTTGTGTGGAATACATGCTTATTAAGGAACAGGTCATTTGAAATGCCTGATGCACACTGCCTTTCTCTGATTTCAAACAACCCTATTCCTCAGGGGGAGATAGGACAAATGTGTGTCATCTCAGCCATCTCTGTATTCTCAGATGGTTCAGCCTCTGACTCCAAAGAGGGCCCTGAACGTCTCTGGAGGCCTGAACTGTGTGCAAGTTCCCCAAAGCTTCATTTCTTGTTGAAAACTGAAGTGTTTTTCCTGGAAGGGCTGTTGGAAGGCAGCAGGGCTGCTGATTTGAAGGAAGTGGCTTAAACCTAAGTGTCTTTCTGAATAATTATGCTTACTCCAGGCAGGGAAGGTGTGGCCAAGGGCCAGCCTGCATTAGCTATGACTTTCACGGAGCCTTTGGGCTTGATGCCCCCAGGGAATCTGTGTCCTCAAGTGGCCTGAGGGCTAAAGGGAGTGTCTCTGTCCCCAGAGTCCACAGCTCTGCAGATTGAACCTTGGAGGGACTCTGGGATAGAAAGGAAGACTGAACACAGATTCACATTTGTGACTGTCTTAACTGGCAGTGTGGGCCCTAGAGGAAGGAGTGGAGAGGAGGACGGCACTGTCCAAAGGATCTACTACATCATGTCGGTGATCCCTCTGACTCCCCAAGGCACCCTTGGTGTGCTCCTTCTTGTATATAGACCATGAGTTTTCTCTTTTTGTCTGAAACATATTCTTGCTATGTGTCCTGAACTGGCCTTGAACTTATAACATTCCTGCCTTCTGTCTCTTGAATGCTGGAATTATAGATATGTGCTAGCCTGTCCAGCGGTCATAGCTTTATAAGTGCAAAAACCAGGACGAAGTTAATACCTTCCCCCATCCTCCCCAGTTCTTTGAGGATTTGAGCCCAAGTCTGTCTGGTTCTAAAGTTCTGGAGTTGATTCCAAGATAGGTGGGAAACAAAGGGAGGGGACTTACATTTGGCCCAGAGTTGTCTTAGGCTTTTCCTTCTCCTATGTTTTTATTTGTTCTGCTTCCTATAGAGAATGTATCACTATATCCATTGCACAGGTAAGAAAATTGAGGTCCAGGCCATCAGGGGCTTGCTTTCCCAGCATCACTCAGGTAGTAAGTAGCAGAATCAGGCTGTAGCCCAGTCTAATATGAGGGTGCCATTCCTGCAGGCTGCTTCTTGAACACTGTACCCCAAAGTCTGAGTCTTTCCCTTACTGTGCAGCTACCCAGTGTGTCACTTGGAGCAAATCAGTTATCTCTCTCCACCCCAGTTTCTCCTTCTATATTATCAAAGGTCTCAATGACCTCTAGAACCCGGTCTTCCTCCTGCTGCGCTCGAAGTATTCTGTTGCTGGCCTTAGAGTTGACTGCAGATATCTTAAGAGATACCAGAGAACTGATATCATTAAGAATAGATGAGGGAGGGCTGGAGGAATGGCAGTGTGTGGTGGTGGGGCAAGAAGTCTGGAAAAATGCTTGAACCAACTCGAGTGTAGGGATTCAGGCATGGGCTGGGCTCTGGGCTTGCTTACCAGACATCGCGATTTCTCTCCTCGGCCTGTAACAAACGTTCCCCAGATCCTCACGTGTGCTGTCAGCCCCTCTGTTTTCTCTTCTCTTCCTCTCCTCACTCAGGGATGGGACCCAAGACTGTGCACCTGTGGGCAATCATTCCTCCAGCTCCCCTTGTTCTTTCTTCCAGACCTCTTCTATTGGCAAGAATCCAGGCTCTGTGACCCCTTTGCAGAACTCAGTCCTGGGGCACCGGGCAGAGCTCAGTCAAACTCCACTAACCACCAGGAGAAAAGGAACCGTGTGGCTGGTCCACTATATGCCAGGCTATATTCAATAAAGAAACATACCACAGTCTGGCGTTGTACATAATGATAAGAAAGCAAGAAAGGCCAAAGTAGCTGCACATACGGAGCTTTTTTGTGTCAGTGCCCCGGCATCTTGGCCTTCATTGTCGTAATCGTTACAACTAAATAAGACAGTTGCTATTCCTGTACCTTTATAATACAGTTCCTCAGGTGCAGAGTAGAGGAGCCACTCACAGGAGCCCACAGAGGGTGGCTGGCAGGTTGGGCAGACGAACCTGGGTCTCTTTGACTTGAACGGTTTGGCACTTTGTCATTAAAATAGGAGGCCTCTGGGACGACTGGATTCTCGCATGTCACCTTGGTTGAGGTGTTTAACTCTCTGAAACTTCTCTTCCTCTTCCGTAGAGTAGAGCTGTGTGAGGACCAGAGCAGATGCTAGACCCACCCGCGGTACTGGACAATGATGTCATACTCTGGGTGGGGGTCCCTGTAAAGTAGAACTGTGTGAGGACCAAAGCAGATGCTAGATCCACCCATGCCGTGGACAATGATGTCATACCTCTGGGGGGGCTTTGATGTGTCAGGCCCAGAGCTGAGTGAGACTCTGCACTGACCAGGACAAAAGGCAGGGATGCAGCATCAGAGGCCACCAGGGCATGTCTGTCTGCACATCCAGAAGCCCTCGTGGTTTTTACAAACCTTGTGTAAATGATTTTTAGGGCTATTGTGTGCAACATGAGGGGCTCATGCACCTTGGGACACTGACTTCCTGATGTTCTCCCTCAGCTCGCTCATTCCTCAGAAGGATGCCTGAACCAACCGGAACTGGGTATGAAACTGATTTCAGAACTTGCAACACATTGGACTTTTCTCTCTTTCAACCCTGCAGGAGTGTTGGGCCTGGAAAATCCCAAAGGTGACTCAGAGGGTCAGGGAAAGTGACCAACGCTGAGGCCGTTGAGAGCCTCTGGGGTCTGTACACGGTAACCTTCCCAGAACAGGAGCCAGGGCTAAATCACAAGGGAACCCAGTGAGGGGGTCTCAGCTCTTACTGCTATTTAGCCCTGTTAGCAGAGGAGAGGTCTCTGGGCAAGTCTCTTCAACATTGGTGGCCTCATGCTTGAAGTGTGGGTGGAATTCCTCCCCTTGCTCCCACGGAGGCTACTACAAACACAGAAAAAGGGACGTGCAGTCTCATACAGCCCTTACCTACACAACAGAAGTCATTCAATCCCTATCAGCATTTACTCTATGTCCAAAACTAACAAGGTGGTTCTGGTGAGCTGACTCAGCAGAGAAAAGCCCTTGCTGTGAACTTGACAACATGAACTCAATGCCCAGAACCTACACAAAGGTGAATGGAGAGAATAAAGTTATCCTCTGGCCTCCACACACATACCGTGGCATGCATGTACCCACTCACTTCATGCATGCACACACACAATAATAACACCAACAAATTATAATTACTGAAATTTTTTAAAAATATATTTCAAAACTAACAAGGAAATCATTACCAATGACGCCTGTGAGGGCTCCAGTTGGGGGCAAGATGGAGACACCAGTGATGGGAGCTGTGGCCTCAGGCAGAGGAGCAGAGATGTTTGTGGTAGCAAAAGAGAAGCAGAGGTAAGAGCCCTGCCATATTTCTCCCAACTCCCCACCTAATTGTCATGGTCTCAGTGTGATGGTCCCATAGGCTCCATATTTAGATACCTAGTCGTCAGGAAGCAGCACTATTTGAAAAGACTAAGAGGTGTGGCCTTGTTGAAGTGGGTGTGGCCTTGTTGAAAGAAGTGCGTGACTGAGGATGGACTTTGAGATTTCAAAACCCATGCTAGGCCCAGTTCTCTTTCTCTCTGCCTGAACAGCTCCATGCTCCTCTCTATAATAATGGACTAAACCCCTGAAACTGTAGGGAAGCCCCAGTTTAATGATTTCCTTTATTAGAGTTGCCATGGTCATTTAGTCTCTTCACAGCAAGAACAGTGACCAAAAAACCGGTGCAGGAAACACAAATACAAATGGGTCCCAAAACATACACGGGTATGGAAACGGGTGGGGGTCATGGGACATGGATCAGGGAGAGGGAGGAGGATGGTGGGCTCACAGGTGCAATCAGAAGACACTGAAGGAAGGCACTGTGGCGACACCGTCCCCTGTCCACTTCAGAAGGAATGCTCTGAGCACCGCATGGAGGCAAATGAGAGCATATGAGCCTGGAGTCCAGAAACCAGCAGACGCACACACAGAAAGAGACACACACGGACACAGACACAGACACACACACACACACACACACACACACACACACACACACACAAGGACTGACCAGCTGACACCACCACCACTGCCACCCACAAAGCAGCAGCAATGGCAGGACTGTGTCTGCCCCGGGCTGTCAGGGGCTCCATTCTCCTTCCTTTTGATTCAGAACCAGCTCACTGCTCCTGAGCATCCTCCTGGTGCCGACACAGGATCATTTCATTCGCATTCTCCCTAGCTCCGTGACCTGGTTGCTGGATAGTTTTATGTCAACTTGACACAGACTAGAGTCATCTTAGAGGAGGGAACTCAATTGAGAAAACGTCTCCAAAGATCTGGCTGTCAGGCATCTTCCTCATTAGTGATCATTGGGGAGGACCCAAACGATTGTGCGTGGTACCATCCCTAGGCTGGTGGTCCAGGTTCTATAAGAAAGCAAGCTGAGAAAGCCAGTAAGCAACATCCCTCCATGGTTTCTACATGGTTCCCCGCCCTGTTGAGTTCTTGGCCTGACTTCCTTCAGTGATGGACTTTGATGTGAAAGTGTAAGCCAAATAAACCCTTTCCTCTCCAACTTGCTTTTGATTTTGATCATGGTGTTTCATCATAGCAATAGTTACCCTGACTAAAACATGTGAGCATTGAATTTTCATCTTACCCAGGAGGAAGGTGAAGGTTAATGAATTCAGAGACTTATCAAGGCTCCCACAGCAAGGAGGCAACCCAGCCAGGGTTACTCTACTTTCTGTTGCTGTATCAAAATACCAGAGGTTGGGCACAGTTTGTAAAGAAAAGTAGTTTCTACAGCTCACAGTGTTGGAGGCTGAACGTCGAAATAGCATGGCACTGGCTGTTCGAAAGCTGTCTTATCTGTGTCCCATCTTGGCAAATGGTTAGGTGATAGGGCCACAGATGTAAAAGTGAGAATGGAATGCAGGGGCCGGGGCAGAGCTCGGTCCATTCTTTTTATAACAAGCCTCTCTTGAGAACTAACAAAGGTCCTGTGTAAATGACCTTAGGCTCTTCAGAGGGCAATGTCCCAAAGCACCAAACCACCTTGCATTGGGCTCCACGTGTTAAAGGTCCCGCCACACTGAGGACCTAGCTTCTGACTCTTGACCTCTTAGGGTCACACAACAGCTGCAGAAGCAAGGCTTATCAAGTCTGCCAGGCTTTGTCTATCCCAAACTTCATCTTCACTGTGCATGAAGCCGGCCACCTCCTCTCCCCTCCTTTTGTTTAGCACCTCTCATCAGCCTTCTTTTTTTTTTTTTTTTTTAAGCTTTGCTCCTCTCCTGGAACTCACTCTGTAGCCCAGGCTGGCCTCGAACTCACAGAGATCCACCTGGCTCTGCCTCCCGAGTGCTGGGATCAGAGGCGTGCGCCACTCCCCCCCCCCATCAGCCTTCTTAATCTTAGACTTTAACCTTGGACCAGTTTTCTGGCCTAAGGCATGTCCAGTGGGGTCCTCGCTAGGCCACATTGGGTATTAAAGCATCTTTCTCCTTCACAGGAAATCTGGGGCACTTCTGGAGCCAGGAATGCCTGTGCATCTCCCTCTTGCCCAGGGGACACAGTCTGCTGTGGTATGGTGACCCCTGGAACAAGTTGGCACCATACAGTCACCATGATGGCTTAAACTTGCAGACTGACCTTTCTGCCAGGATCTGTTCTCATTGCGTTCTGCAGAGCTGCCACAAAGTAAAGACTATAAGCACCCCCTCTTTACAAAGGAGAGAGTTGAGGCTCAGAGAGTTCAATTTCATAATCAAAGGACACAAAGACAGCAAGTGTAGGGCTGGGCAGCAGCCCCAGTGGGTTTAACCTCCTCAGATGCTCTTTGTCTGTACTGGAAAGCCCCAAACAGATCCAATACTGCCCTGATTTTAAACGTGAGGGAGAGGGAGCGGTGGCCTGTCAGACACAGAGGCGAGGCTAGAGCCTGTGGAGCTAAAGCCACAGCTGGGCCCACCTCCTGGCAGTCCAAGTCTTCCTCTCGCCCACCAAACTCTGCCCACAGGCTGAGTTTCTCACTCCCAGCTCCAGTGTGCCGGGGTGAGCCCTCCCCTCCAGGAAGCCAATTTGCAGGACCTTCATGGGTCTTGCTGTTGACCTATATTCTTCTAATCCAAACTGGAGCTCAGCCACACTGCAAGCAACTTCTCATCTGAGTCTCAAAGCTTTGGCTAGGAAACAAGCGAAGCCAACCGTCTTTCCAGAGGCAGGAAAGCCCCCAAGGGTCCCATTCCCCAGCTCCCTCCAACCCACAAGAAGTTTGCTCTGAAGCCAATGAAAACTCTTGTCTTTCCTCCCTGCGATCCTCAGTATGACCGCTGGCTAGGGTCACTGTCACCTCCCAACCAAGCCTACCTATATTTACTTATTTATTTTACAGATTAAAAAATAAATGGTTTGGGATGAGAAATTTAGTGTGGGGGAGGCAGCGTGGAACTAATTAAATAAGCAAGAGTGTCCTTAAACTTCTGATCCTCTTACCTCTTCCACCCAAGTGCTGGGTGACAGGTGTGGGTCACCATGTCCAGTGTACACATGCTGGAGAGCCCAGGATCTTGTACATGCTATGCCAGGAACTCTGCTAGCAGAGTTACACCCGCATCCCAAAGG